>NW_019417300.1:30961-76520 GCF_000390285.2 Anoplophora glabripennis | reverse complement strand
AAGTATGACAAAACCCTCAACTTGTCATAGGTTTTATAAAATTTTAACAATAAATGCGATAGTTATAAACAAATGAAAAAATGGGCACTTTTCTTGTTTTTTTGCAATAACTTTTTTATTTATTAACCGATATTAATTTAACAAGTCTCATTTTGTAGATAATTTTACTCCCTACAAGCTGTCCGTGAGTCACTTTTCGCTAAAATTGATGGTTTTCCCTGCAAAGTGAAAAAACTGTTTTCCTCACTTATTTGTTTAAATAGAAAAGTTAGCTAATAAAAGTTTTTGACTCACGAGACGAGAGATGTCTTGTATTATGTTCCTTTAGACAATTTTACAATAATATAGCGGATAGGACTTTTTTCGAGTTTCTCTTTTATTTTCGCTAATTTTCCTGGTGTATAGGTAATGTTCCTGGCGTACCTAGAAGAGTTGCCGTGTCATTCTATTTTCTTATTCGCTAATGCCACAAATAAATAATTTCCGTTGTTGCAGATCTTCAGTCGGTGCCGTCGCTGACGGAGTTGGCAGCGAAGTGCGTGGCCTCCCACATCCCCTTCGAGCTGGTGGAGCACGTGTACCCCCCAGTACCGGAACAGCTTCAGCTGAGGATCGCCTTCTGGAGCTTCCCCGACAATGAGGAGGACATCAGGCTGTACTCCTGCCTGGCCAACGGGTCGGCCGACGAGTTCTCCAGGGGCGAGAACCTGCACCGGAACCACATGGTGAAGGATCCGCTCCAGATAGGTAAAAAAAGAAAAAAAAATGAAGGGGCAAAAGTCTTATCTTTGAGGGTCTAAATTTTGTTTCTTTCTTTTACCCAAGTCCTTATTCAAGGCGAATCTTACATGTGTGCACATATTTTTAATTTTGACTGGGATTCGGTTCTTTTTGGGACACCCTGTATAACTGGAGTTCACAAGATATGAGACTTTGGTCAATTTTTTATAAAACCTAATACATGATAAAACGGTTTTATTGTCCTTTTTCTATTAAATTTATGTGCTTATACATATGAAAAAGACTTGAAAAAACTGCTAACCTATGTAAAAAATATTTATTAAACGTAGCTCAAAACGTACATTTCCATCCATTCCAAAAGGCGTTTAATAATTTGCATAATTAAACAATTTCCTTTAATATGCAAATGTTTTTGTCATTTTCTAATTTTGGTAATTTCAGTTTTATTTTAATCAAGTACTAAGGTATAATTAATTACTTTTATCCGGTGATTTTTTTTTCTTAACAAATATAAATTACTATTCAGAATCTGGAAAGCCAAAAACTGTTATCTATAATTAGCTTGATTCCTTAATATTAATTCGCATGGGTTTAAAAAAATTAAAATTCCAGGTAACGAACCTCCGTTTACTTATAATAATTGTTAATATTTATAAACGGGAATATTTTAATAACTACCAGCTGATCATACATATTTATAGATGGTAACAACTGTTTTTTAACTTTTTTTTAAATAAATTTGAATAAATGAATCCTAATATAGTTTGCTTAATCCTATTGGCAACAAATGTTGTCGATACGTACTTAAGAAAGCAATTAAGTCAACTTGTTTTGATATAATGCGGATAATTGTACATTGCATATGGTAACGGGAGAAAGTTTTTCATTCAAGAAAGACGTAGAAACTCGAGGAAAATATACAGACTTCTTCGGTAGCTTCAAAGCCGTAAAAACTTATTGAACTTTTTTGTATTACCCTCACCTAACTTTTTAATGTTTAATGAGACTAACTTTTACTGGGAATATATTTAGAAACGGTTACTACATCGCGAACCGTCCTAATATGGATTAAAATGAGAAGATGGGAAAGTCAAATCGGTTCAGAGAAAGGAAATCTTGTGACAATCATGCAAACTTGGACATTTCAAAAGGAAAACATTGCGATTGATTCTGTATTTTTTTATCGTGACTATGCGTTGAAATACTATAACGGAATTAATGTTTATAAGTAAAACAGTTATATATTAAAGTTAAAAGAAAATACCGGCTGTTCTAAGGAAATATTGATTGATGGATATAACAATGTGTACATTACACAGAATATTTTTAGCGTTGACAAGCTTCAGTTAAGATTTATAAATAAGGTTTAAGGTGTAACACATGGAATTTCCGCTTTATCAAAAAACAGAATATATTTGTTTTAGTAAAGTTTTAAGTTGAATGTCAGATCCGGAGATAATACTTGGAAAATTATAGAATTTGTTTCCAATTGGTACATAACTGTGATTCATTCAATATCCGTACCTTACTATGTTGCCTACTATTTTATTTAAAGATGATTACTATACAGGGTGGTCTTTAAATACGTTCCAATAATAAACCGAGTGATTCTTTAGCTTTAGACTATTTCAAAGGAAACCTTCCTATGAACATATTCCTAAAAAGCCTAGTTACAGAGATACAGGGTGGTGGTGGGCCAGATATAACCTACAAAGTGTATTATTTGTTAATTTTCAATGCTGTTGACGTCAAGAATTTCTTTTTGTTTTTGTACCCTCTCCCCGTGTAACGAGATTTTCTTAAACCCCGTACTTGCATACAATCGGTGGAAACATTAGGCTTTTTTTCGCGACTGAATATTGGTGGATATCTGACTTGTAGTCACTATTTCCATCTCTTTTGATCTTAGTTGTCATATGATAGTTTAAATCTCTTCACTCACTCATACTACACATACCACAACATACAACTTCACTCGCGAAAAAAAGCCTATTGTCGGCCGACTATATTTTTCTTCTGGCTCTTGAGTCGGCCGATTTTGAAGCAACTCAACAACAACATGGGGCGGCATTTTATCAAAGGAATCGAGTTGCTTGTTTTTCGTTTTAAATGTAAAACATCGGCAGGTCTGTATGGGTTTTAGAATTAGATACATCGTTTTAACTGTCAAACGGGATATTTGATTGAAATTTGAGGTTAGGTTGTGAATCAATGTTTACTTTAAAATAAAAGACGTTGCAAAATGTGGACAACTGAAAACGCGTTGAATTTAATAGAAAATTTAAAACAAGTGCCTGCTCTATGGAATGTCTCTTGTTCTTCGTAACAAGAAAATGGACGAAACAGTACGTTTAGCAGAAGAATTTTTTACTACTCCAGAAGAAATAACTAATAATTATTTTTTATAATTAAGTATGCCGCAGAAACACTCGCTGCTATTATTAAATCATCATTTGATGCCATTTTTACCAAAGTTGCAACTTTAAATGCGGACGAGATACATTTGTGTATATTGATCGGCCGAATATTGGTGAAAAAAATACTCAGTCGGCCGACAATGTTTCAACCGATTGTATCCAAAACTGTATGGGGCATTAGGGACAAAAATTGCAAAATACCAAAGTCCCTAGATCGATCAAATACCGCATCGTTGTTTTTGTTTGCCCCAACGGTTTGACAGTTTATTCTGTACTAAAAAGAATAATAACTCGAAAATGGCTCGGTTTTTTAATAAAATTGAAACGATTTTATTAAACTGAAATGCCAATAAAAGATTTAGTAACGTCGAAATTCTAAAGTGTTTAGAGACTTTGTCTCACAATGTCTCGGCTACTTGTCAACAACTTGTTTCATTAATTTGCGACAAATATCGAGAGTTTTGAGGTATGTTTTTGGGTAGGTGTGAAATTTTTAAAAACTTAATGCTCGTATCTCGAAATCTGAGCCGTTTAGGAAAACATATTTTTAAGCGATCTAAAAATCACTCCCCCCCTTTATCGGAACCGTACTCTGTATAGGAAATAGCTAGAAAAGCCCTTTGGACAAACAATGCCAAACTGATCTTAACGAAGTAAATTGGGCTCCCGCGCTCGTGATTTATAGATGTTTGTGAAAAAAACTAGAAGTAGAGTATGAAACTCCCGACTCTGATTTTCTTGAATTATCCATCTCTGTCCGGGATAACTTCCAATCCAGCGGCCACTTGAATAAAATATTAGGCGAGGATCGAGATTTGCAGCCGCCGGGCGGCAACTTGTCCGTACCGAAGCCTCTCCCGGTTGCGAAAAGGGAGAAGCCAATTTTTTTTTCCTGTGCCTTGTTCCAGGTTTCCACCTGTCGGCGAGCGTCCAGCAAACGCCGCGCGGCACCCATAACGTTGCCGTGACCTTCGACCGACGCCGCATCTCTTCGTGCAATTGCACCTGCACCTCCACCGCCTACTGGTGCTCGCACGTCGTCGCCGTTTGCCTCACTCGCATCCACTGGGTGAGTAGGATAACCGTGCCTGTGGAGCTGGTCTCCCACCGGGAGGCTAACTTCAACCTCCAAACTCCCAATCCCCCTCAACCATCCCCAATAAGACATTTATTTATTTTTTCCATGTACTTTGTTAGTTTTCTAAGGCTTTGTAACTTTTAGGATCGTTCTCTACTGCAGAAGATTTATAAAATCATCAAATTTCTTTAATTGTAACAAAATTAGAAGTAGTTACAATTTATGACCTTTTTTTTAACTTGAAAAATGTCATAACAGAACTTTTCCTATTTGCACAAGAACTGTTTCTTTTCAATATTATTCAAAATTGAAAAAATTGATTAAATCCAATATCTCCACAACTAGAATGGAGGATTGCTGCTATTTTCTACAGAATTCTTTTTTTATATTCTACCGTTGTCTATATTATTCTAATAAATACCGTATATGGGGGCTGTGTGAAGTCAGCCCTCATATTTTCAAAAATAAACTATTACTTAAATTTCTAAAGCATTTTATAACAATTCATTAAAAATGACCATTGTAATTATTTTTAAACTGAAACACTGGTGAGGTCAACTTCACAGAAGAAAACCGATCTGTCTATACAGGGTGTCTCATAATTAGCTGCCAACCCTGAACAGGCCGATTCTGTTATCGAAGCTAAGTAAAAAAGTTCATATGAACATGGGTCCGGAAATGCTTCCTAAGGGCACAGGGACCCATTTTGAAGAGGGAGGAATGGAAATCATTTTTTTGCAATATCTCTCAATCGCGTTGTGATAAATGAATGAAATTTGGTATACACAGCTAAATTTTGATGAGCAATTTGATGGACTAATCCATTTATTTCCACAAGGTCCATTGGGGTGGGTACGGGGGGGCCCTTGGTACTTTGCGTGTGTAACTTTTTCATCTTTGACTTTTTAACAAATTGGACAGCAAATTCCGTTTTCCCGAACTGTTTTACGTTAAAAAGGTACTCTTGTTTCAAATCGTTATCTTTAACGGTTTCTGAGAAAATCGCTCTTGAATTAATCCCACTTTGGTCAATTTCATAGTAATTTAAACAAAATAATCAAGGTATTCTTATGTCAAAGTATTGTCAACCCGATTGCCAATTTAATAGTTCTAAGCGAAAAAAATGGAAGAGTTTACGGGACAAGAGTTAGTTGATATGATATTTATTTATGGCTTTTGCGATGGTAATGCTGCAGCGGCAGAACGCGAGTACGGGAGAAGGTTTCCAAACCGAAGGCTGCCATCAAGGAGGACATTCCCTACGGTATTCCGCAACTTAGCTGCAACCGCCACTTTTCGAAAGGCACCGGGTCAAGGACGTCCCAGGATTAATAGGGAAGCGGAGGTCCTTGACGCTATTGAACAAGATCCTACGACTAGCATACGGAACATTTCAAGGCAAATAAATGTTCCTCGGCCAACGGTACTACATATCTTAAAGATTTCCTTAACAGAATTGATTAGATGTGCTACTAACATTTCAGGTTGGAAGAATATTAAAGCGACAAGGTCTACATGCCTATCACTATCGACGTGTACATGGCTTGATACCAGAAGATTTTGCGCCACGTATGCAATTTTGTCGCTGGATTTTGTCGCTGGACAACGAGCAAGCTTCCAAAATTTTGTGGTGTGACGAAGCTACTTTTACCCGAAATGGAAAATTAAATTTTCATAATTCTCATTATTGGGAAGAAGAGAACCCACATGTTGTTCGGAGAACAAACTTCCAGCAACGGTTTTCCATAAATTTATGGGCGGGAATAATTCACGACACTCTGATTGGACCTATTGAAATTCCACAACGTCTCAATTCAAATCTTTATTTAAACTTACTTCAAGAAAATCTTCCCCAAATTCTCGATGATCTGCCTCTAAATTTACGACGTAACATGTTTTTTCAACACGATGGAGCCCCGGCACATAGTGGTCGCAATGTTCTAAATTTCCTAAACGAAAATTTCGCTGGACGGTGGATAGGGAGGCACGGACCGGTAGCTTGGCCGCCGCGTTCTCCCGACCTAACCCCGCTGGACTTCTTTTTCTGGGGATATCTAAATCAAAAAGTTTACGCCACCGAAGTCGATACCCGTGAGGAATTGCTGCAGCGTATCAATGATGCAGCCAATGAAATTCGTCAAAACCGTTTTAGCATCTTAATAGCTTCGAGAAGTGTTACACGTAGGGCAAGACTTTGTATCAGAGAAGGTGGAGGGTTTTTTGAACAGTTTTTAAAATAGCTTGTTGTCTGTTATCAAAATTAAGTTTCCATCTTATGATCCCTTCGAAAAGTGACGGTTGCAGCTAAATTGCGGAATACAGTGAGGAATGTCCTCCTTGATGTCAGCCTTCTGTTTGGAAACCTTCTGCCGTACTCGCGTTCTGCCGCGCAGCATTACCATCGCAAAAGCCATAAACAAACCATCATATCATAATTGTTCTACATCAATAATGTGTATTACTGATTACGTATTAAAATATTATTATTTTTTGTTTAAATTACTATGAAATTGACCAAAGTGGGATTAATTCAAGAGCGATTTTCTCAGAAACCGTTAAAGATAACGATTTGAAACAAGAGTATCTTTTTAACGTAAAAAAGTTCGGGAAAACGGAATTTGCTGTCCAATTTGTTAAAAAGTCAAAGAAGAAAAAGTTACACACGCAAAGTACCAAGGGCCCCCCCGTACCCACCCTAATGGACTTTGTCGAAATAAATGGATTAGTCCATCAAAATTCTCATCAAAATTTAGCTGTGTATGCCAAATTTCATTCATTTATCACAACGCTATTGAGAGATATTGCAAAAAAATGATTTCCATTCCCCCCTCTTCAATGGGACCCTGTGCCCTTAGGAAGCATTTCCGGACCCATGTTCATATGAACTTTTTTACTTAGTTTTGATCATAGAATCGGCCTGTTCAGGGTTGGCAGCTAATTATGAGACACCCTGTATAATACCTACTCGTTAATACTCCAAATAATCCTTACAGCCTCACCTAGTGACTCTTCGAGCTCCAGTTTCCGAATCGCTGTCCCGTCTGCAGCGCGACCAGCTCCAGAAGTTTGCCCAGTACCTTATCAGCGAATTACCTCAACAAATCCTACCGACTGCTCAAAGACTATTGGATGAATTATTGGGATCTCAGCCTTCGGCAATCAATTCAGTGTGCGGCGCTCCCGATCCGACTGCGGGTGCCTCGGCCAATGACCAGACTTCCTGGTACCTCGACGAGAAGACCCTCCATGACAACATCAAGAAGATTCTGATCAAGTTCTGCGTTCCAGCACCCATCGTTTTCAGGTATCGTCCTTGTTCAGTAACCAATAATAATAATTCTCATTTTTTTTCACTGCACTATTTACAGCGATTGACATAACTTTTGACAGTGAAATAAGTACCTAATTAGATAATTGGTATTGTTTCCTTGATGGACATTAACACATTAATAAGACTTATTGGAATAACGAAAATATATAAATTATATTCTCTCCCACTTGTATGCTTATGACAAGCACTGACACGTTTCAGCTGGAAACTGACAAGGCAGGATTTCAAGAAGTTAAACTATGCAGCCTCATTCGTCCCTCTTTTTGTACACAAGAAGCACGAATAAAAATAGAGCAGGCTAAACATATTGTAAGAACATCAAAGTTTCTACCCAAAGAATACATAAAATAATTTTTATCAAATTAAGAAATATAGTCGAAGCATTCTGTCACGGATTAATGTTAAATTTGCAGAAATTATTACCTGGACAAAAAAAATATGACCGTATAGAAAATAAAATTTTAAATTGAGTTTCTTGTTCTTTAAATTCGATCCAAAACGGATAACATGGTTAAAAACTTTAAAACGGTTTTTCTAAAATAACTAAAAAAAATAGCACCAATGAAAAATTTTAAATGAGAAAGTTGTAGGTTTTAAAAAGATCTATCGACTGATTTTTTGTAAGTATGGATTGCTTTGTTACTTTTCGAGATATATCGAAAAAACCGTTAAAAATCTTCTCTTTTCTCTTCTTCTATAACTCGTTTACATTTACGTGCCCATATTTGCTATTTACTGCAAACATAGCCCGCGGCAAGCCAAAAAAGCACATTTTTGAAAAATTTAAAAATATTAATTATTTTTCGATATATCAATTTTTTGAAGAAAAAGGCGTTCTCGAAAATTGGCTAGATCTTCTCAGTGGATATACCTACAGTAACGATTTTCGGTTTTATTTTCTTCGTAAAGAGTTATATTGTCATGCTGTTAAAAAATGTTGACGATTTTATTAATTTTAAGGATCAAAAAATGACTGAAAAAGTTGCACTTTTTTTGGGAATGTTATTTTCAAATAACTATTTCAATTTCCATTTTATGAAAATGACTTTTAAAGAAAGAAACTGCTGACATTTTTTCACGAATTAAAAAAAAAATGTTTTTCAACGACCTTCTGGAGATAATTTTTTTATTTAAAAAAATTTTGAGGACGCAATTAACATTTTCCAGCGATGCGCTTGATGGAGGTTAATATTGAATACTTATATTTTCAAAAAAAAAAAATAGTAGGATATGTTTACTTGACTTTTAGTATTAGTAATTGAGTAATAAACTGAAGCGTGCAAGCGCCGAGTGCGTCAGCTGGACCGGATGGAGAAGTAGGGGAAGTGGCGCGCGCTCGCTCTGAAAACTGATGACGTGAGTCTAAATGACTCGCACTTGCAAAATCTTTGATATCTCGGCTTCTGGACCACATACAAAAATTCTTTTGTACTTAATCTGGAGTAGCTAGCTAAACACGAATATTATAGTCATTTTCGCCTTAGAAGCAAAATAGTCCCATAAATGTTTAGTTTTTATTTAACTTCTATATATATTTTTTTTTATTATACTTTTTCACGAAAATATGGACGATGAACAAGAAAATGAATCAAAACACAATCCGACAAAGAAAAGAAGAATTTCATTTGATAAATAATTTTATCTATATAGGACACTTGTTTGTTTTGCTTCTAAGGCTAAAATGACTATAATATTCGTGTACCCCAGATTAAGTGTAAAAGAATTTTTGTACTTGGTCCAGAAGCCGAGATATCAAAGATTTTGCAAGCGCGAGCCATTTAGACTCCACGTCATCAGTTTTCAGAGCGAGCGCGCGCCGCTTCCCCCTACTTCTCCGTCCGGGCGTCCGGTCCAACTGACGCACTCTTCGGTTTATTACTCAATTACTAATACTAAAAATCAAGTAAACATATCCCACTATTTTTTTTTTAAATATAAGTATTCAATATTAACATCCATCAAGAGCATCGCTGTAAAATGTTAATTGCGTTCTTAAAATTTTTTTTAAATAAAAAAAATTATCTCGGCTCCAGAAGGTCGTAGAAAAACATTTTTTTTATTAATTCGTGAAAAAATGTCAGCAGTTTCTGTCTTTAAAAGTCATTTTCATAAAATAAAAATTGAAATAGTAATTTGAAAAAAACATTCCCAAAAAAAGTGCAACTTCTTCAGTCATTTTTGATCCTTAAAATTCATAAAATCGTCAACATTTTTTAACAGCATGACAATATAACTCTTTACGAAGAAAATAAACCGAAAACGTTACTGTAGGTCTATCCGCTGAGAAGATCTAGCCAATTTTCGAGAGCGCCTTTTTTTCAAAAAATCGATATATCTTGAATAATAATTAATATTTTAAAATTTTTCAAAAATGTATTTTTTTGGCTTGCCGCGAACTATGCTTACAGTAAATAGTAAATATGGGAACGTAAATGTAAACGAGTTATAGAAGAAGAGTAAAGTGAAGATTTTTAACGGATTTTTCGATATATCTCGAAAAGTAACAAAGCAATCGATACTTACAAAAAATCATTTGATAGATCTTTTTAAAACCTACAACTTTCTCATTTAAAATTTTTCAATCGGTGCTATATTTTTTTAGTTATTTTAGAAAAACCGTTTTTTGCACCTTTGAGATTTTTTTTAACCATGTTCGCCAATTTCGATCGAGTTTAAAGAACAAGAAACTCAATTTAAAATTTAATCTTCTATACGGTCATATTTCTCTATAATGCTTGGACTAATAGTAAAAACTGTTGTTTGAATTATTTATGACTCTTCTACCGACTGTTTATATTTTACTATTGTTGTACATATTCTTTTTTAAATTTTTTTGACAGACTTGCACAGGTTATTGCTAACTTTACTTGAAACAGTTAAACGAACGTTTTAAGCATTTCTTCTAGACCTAGAAATAACCCGTCTCTCTTCCGCAGCGATGTAAACTACTTGAGCACCGTGGCCCCTCCGGCTGCTGCAGAGTGGACGTCGCTGCTGCGACCCCTCCGCGGCCGGGAACCGGAGGGCATGTGGAACCTGCTCAGCATCGTCAGGGAGATGTTCAAACGCAACGACAGGAATGCCATCCCCCTCCTGGAGATTATCACTGAGGAGTGCTTGGCGTGCGAGCAGATCCTGATCTGGTGGTTCAATACCAAGGTGGCCCTGCTTAGCGGCAACTCCGGCTACGGAGGCAGCGGCGGCGGAAAGCACAACAACGTGAACAGCAACACTCACGCCTCGCAGCACGCCTGCTCGTCTCTGTGCGATGAGGTCGTCGTGTTGTGGAGGCTGGCCGCTCTGAATCCCGGCCTGGCGCCTAGCGAGAGGGATATGCTGCACAACCAGGTTGGGTCGTTTAGTACTTTTATTTATTTTTTATTGTTTATTTGTAATATTTTATATTATGTCGTTCAGCAGCACAAATCCCTGTTATAAAATGGGAATATACGAGAAAAAAGGAATACAAAAAGGATAAAAAGAAAATACAAAATTACGTGTGGCGATTAAAACAAAATTAAAAGATACGGAAATGAATTGAAAATGAATTCTACAAACAAAAATGCGAAAAATGTAACAGTAAAGAATATAATAACATTTTCGGTAATTATTTCTTCATCAACCACGAAACTATTCGGTAACTTTGAAGAATAATTAATTAATGTCTTCAGAACAAAATTTCTAGCTGCGATACATTTCTTTTTGTCCTTCGGAACTGTACGTGTTTCTTTTTTTTTAAGTTCACGACATGGCACATGAAAATCCTCGAGAAGGTAAGCAAATGCCGCAACACGACCTCGAGCTCCCAGTCCAACTACAACAAGAACTCCAGCTCTCTAAAGATGGACCTGGAGGTGTTCACCGGGTTCAAACCGGCCATCGAAGCCTGCTACCTCGATTGGGACGACTATCCCATGCCCGGTATAACCTACACCCAGGACATCAATCCCATGTACCACTGTCCCTTCACCTGTTTCCGCCACGGTGCCGACAGTAGCCGAGGGGAGAGCCAGGTCACCCAGGTTAATTCTAGTAAGGCGGTCTTGAACTGCGAACATCCCCACCAGCACGCCTCGCATTCCCACCACCACCACCACCATCACCACCACCACCACACCCATTCCAGGGTGACGAGGTTCGATTACGTTAACGTTATGAGTTTGAATCCCGTGGAGTATCCGCCGCATCCCCATCCGCAAGTTAACGACAGGGATGGGAATCGGTCGAGCGTTAGCAGCGAAGGTTTCTGTGAGGTGAGGAAGTATTTTGCTGAATACGGGGTGTAATTTTGATTGGGGATTAAATTTATATCGGGGCTCTTAAAAATTTTAATATTTTCAAATTTTGGTGTCTAATTGACAACAGACATAATCACAATGTAATTTTGATAGTTTTGCATCTGATAGTAGGACCATGTTAGAGGTCATTGACTCTGAGATTCACAAACTAAACACAGTACTTTAAAAAGAAATTTGTAACCGACTTTTTATTAAAAACTTGAAATGACTAAAAAATATTTCAATTATAACTCGACTATTTATTCGGTTTTAAAGAAATTAAATTCAGATTAATAATTATTGTGGGGAAAACCCCTAAAAAAATTGTAATAAGGCGAAATTCGTTCATAGAAACAATTCCAGGTCGACGACGACATAAACCTACTGAGGGAAAACAGATACAACGATTCCGACTCTCAAGAGGGAGGCGGCAGCGACTCGTCTAGCAATAGCAGCGCGGACAGCAACACCCCCTCGACGGCCCAACATTCCAACAACACCAGCGACAACGATATCAACAAGCAGAACTACAAGCCGTTGCAGCCCGTGTCGGTGCCTGTCATCTCGAACACTTGGGTACGCGGGGCGCAGGTGGAGCAGCTGCCCGGTTCGAGGAGGCCGTCGAAGGACGAATCTACGTCGTCTTCGAATTCGGAGTCGCCCCAGTCGGGAGACGAGTACAACGTCTACTTCTACAACAGCAAGGACATTGACGCCATGAACACTAGTGCTCAAAGTAGTGGTAGTTTGAAAGTGAACGAACCCGAGGATAAATCAACTATGTTTTCTAGTTTGAGAAAGTGCGACGATCCGTGGGACGTGTTGTTCTCTAGGGCGGAGGGCTTGCACGCCCACGGGCACAGCCGGGAGGCTTGCATTTTAGGTGTGAAACTAGCGGAGGAACTTTTGATGAATCCCCCCGATTTGATGATCGAGATTCCGCCCATACCCCGAAAGAAAGGTAAGTGTTCGGTTTTAGTTTTATTTTGCTGATTTTGTTTATTAATTTATTTTTTTTTATTTATTTGTTGAAAATTTCTGATTATTTAATTTGAAGTTTTTTTTTTTTTCATTTAAGAGTTTCAGTTAATTTATAGCAGTTTTTTTGTCAAGAATTTTAAAAAATCTATGCGAGTTAGAACCATTATTTCTTGGCTGTACTAGTTATACAAGTTTTTTCTAGGGTTTAAGACATTTTACAACTTGACAACACGTTCAGAATATAAAAAAAAGCATATTTTTATCTCTTATGTTTATCGTTACGTTTCCTGAACTTTACACGCCTGTTGAACGTACAGAAAATCACGTACAGCACTATAAACCTAATCACACCCCACAGAATGCTTTTAAGAAACTATTAACACATGAATTAACCACAATTATTAAATACTTCCTGCAAAATTCTCGACAAAACGGAACAAGTATGTTGACCGCAAAATATATTTGACAGGTAAGAAGCAGCAGGTGAATCCTGCGACCCACCAGCTGAGCTGCCTGGCGTCGGCGACCCTCTCAAAATGTGCCTTCTTGTGCTCCGTCTTGTCGGAGAACTGCGAGCATTTCCACCTTGCTTTCCGTGTGGGCATGTTCGGGCTGGAGATGGCCAGGCCCCCGGCCAGCACCAAACCCTTAGAAGTGAAACTGGCCAATCAAGAAGCCGACCTGGTGAACCTCCTGAAACGGATCCCGTTGGGTCACAGAGAGTTACAGATCCTGCGCGAGAGGGCCGAGCTGCTAAAGGAGGGTACTCTAAAGTCCCGAGGCGAAGCCATGCTCCCCATAATGCTGGCCAGTTTTATATTTGACGCCCTGGTGATCCCCAGCGTAATCGGTCGCGACAGGGTGAAAATAATGAACATGCGGCTGCCTTCAGACGAGCCCTTAGGGTTTGAAGCGGCGGTCGCGGCCTTGGGATTGAAAGCGAACGTTTCGGAAGCCGACCACCCTTTACTTTGCGAGGGTACACGAAGACAGAGGGGGGACTTGGCGATAGCCCTCTTAACCTTCTATAAAGACGACTGCTGGAAGATAGCCAGGATTATGGATAGGCTGTTGGACAGGGAGGTGCACCAGTTGATAAAGACGCCAATTATGAGTTCTTATTATTCCAGTAACCCACCTATTAAAAGCCAGTTCAGTAATTTAAAGAGAGAAGACTGTGATAAAGTTATAACGCCCCTCAGCCCTTTTCTGCCGCCCACGGAGATGGTACCCACCGATTTGAGTAAGTAAAACTTTCACAATACAGGGTTAATTGGCAAAACTTAAAATTTTAATTCCGGTGGTTGAAGTAAGAAACAGAATTTCATGTAGAAATGTCTGATAACATTCTGTTTTCAAGATACAAAGTGTTGAAGTTTGAAAAAAAAAGTTTACCTTTCAACGTAATATTGCAGAGTAATTTTATCTTCATCGTAAATGTTTCATATTGTTTTTCGAAAACATTTATCCAAATCTGACTTTGGCGTTAAGGAACAGTTTTGTATGATTAGAAGCCAAAATTTTTTTAATCTAAATATGTCTAGTCTGATGTCTAGGGCATTAGTCGGCAGAGTAGTTGTTTCCTGCAATATCATCAGTTAATATTCTCTTTAGATATGTTTTAGAAAAAAACGATTCCTTGACACACTGTATAAGCATTTTCGAATCTTACCTAATTATATAGTCACGTATATATTTATAATAAATATATGTTTAATAATTTTCCATCCACTACTGAAGCAGGTTGCTGCAGCAGGCCCCACAGCTCAACTAGCGCGGAGATAGATCAAGGTATGAGCAACTTGTCGATAAACGGCCAACCCGCTCAAATCGCGACGCAAGGAGCGGTCACTAGGACAAAGGAAGGCCGATACAAAGGGAAACGGGCATATCCGTCAATACCGAATCAGCCGTCGGAGGCGGGGGCGCATTTCATGTTCGAATTGGCTAAGACGGTGTTGAACAAGGCCGGCGGCACCAGCAGCACCTCACTTTTTACTCAACCTTCGACGAGTCAGAACCATCACGGACCTCACCGGGCGCTGCACATGTGTGCATTTCAACTCGGACTTTATGCGTTAGGCTTGCACAATTGTGTCAGTCCTAATTGGCTGAGTAGGACGTATTCGTCGCACGTTTCGTGGATAACAGGTGAGTTTATTTTTATTAGTCATTGTCATCATTATCATCTTACATTTATTAATTTCCACATTTCAACAATTTATTTCCTATTTCCTGCCATGTTTCTAGCTTCCTTTTCCTTTCTTCAGTAATACAGCAACACTATAAAGTTGTCTTCCCCCTTCCGTTTTTACCAAGTTTTCCGGGTTTCCATGTCTTGTTTGTGAAATATAACCATAACCTACAAAGTTTATGTCACACCTGAATTGTTTCTCAGTGCCTACTAGCACTAAACATTGCTTTGTACCTATACACTGCTTTATTCCAGTAGGCATTGAGTAATAATGACATTTAAGATGTGACAGATATTTTGTAGGTTATATCTCACTCACACCCAAAACAAATCGCTAATCTAAATAGTTCATTTGTTGTCTCACTTTTAACACTAATGAGAACTGTTAAGTTTGAAGTATTATAGAGGAATAAAGGTTTTTAAGTTTTTATATCAAAGTTATTCATTGAATGTGATTATTAGCTTGTCACTATACAGGGCAGGCGATGGAAATCGGCGCGGCAGCCATCTCATTCCTGATAGACACCTGGGAGGGTCACTTGACCCCGCCAGAGGCTGCCAGCATCGCTGACAGAGCTTCGAGGGGTTGTGATCTCAATATGGTGCGTGCCGCTGCCGAATTGGCGTTATCATGTCTACCTCACTCACACGCGCTAAATCCAAACGAAATTCAGCGGGCGATCCTCCAGTGTAAAGAGCAGAGCGACGACATGTTGGAGCATGCCTGTCTCACCGTGGAGAACGCGGCGAAAGGCGGTGGGGTATACCCCGAGGTTCTCTTCCAAGTGGCCAAATATTGGTACGAACTGTATATCGGGCATACTCCCGGTGGAGAGCAGTTGATAGATAATGAGATGCCGCACGATCCTCTCATGGATGGCCATGGTGCTTTGGTGGCTCTGATAGAGGCTCCCGTTCCGCCTGAAGGGCCGCCGCCTCCTGCACCGGTTGTTGTTACAACAGCCCCGCCTTATACGGTAAGTCTAATTGATAAGAGCGAAAGTCCATTTTTGTGTAATTGTATGTAACCAAAATTTTTATCGGTTTTTCAGAATTTTTACGTTTACCATTTTTTTTTAAATATCGTTTATAAAGTTGCATATTGTTCTAAAAGCTTTATTTTCAGCACGCCGCCCCACCGGTGGGCATGTACGTGAGTCACTACAACTTCGTTCCGCATCCACACCACCCTCAGATGGGCTACGGGGGCCCTCTACACCCCCTCCATCAAGCCCCACCCCCAGCACACGTGCAGATGTACCAGTTTCCTTATCCCCCTCCCCCACCTCAAGCCGCCGCCCCACCATTCAATCCCGTTCCCACTTCCTATTCCAATATACCGCCACCGCAACAGGCGGCGTTTACCAACGCCCCGTCTCAATATCCGCAACCACCTCCCGCTGCGTTTACGACTCCGCAACAACCACCTCCACCTCCGGGACAGCTCCAGTACTACGGGCCGGCCGTCACCATAGCTCAGCCGGTGCAAGGCTTGAGGCCTGCGCCGCACATGTACCCACCTCCACCACCTGGTGAGTGCAAATTGACTCACAATTTTTATGATAAAAACGTTTTGACAGCCTTTGTTATTAAACGCAGTAATTTTTGAGACTTGAGAGACTATTAAGGAAGAAATTTTAGGTATGGCTCCACATCCGCAGCAAGCAGTGGCGAGGCCCCACAGGCCTCACCAGTTCAACCAGGCCCAGTTGAGGTACTTACTGACGGCTTATAGAGTAGGCATGTTGGCTCTAGAAACTCTAGCAAGAAGAGTGCATGATGATAGGCCACAGGCTAAATACGCGAGAAATCCGCCCTATGGGGAAGATGTCAAGTGGCTGCTTAGGATATCGAAACATTTAGGTAAGTGTTAGAAAAATGAAATTTATTTATTTATTTATGTAACCTATTTACTTACCTTACTTACTTATCTTACTTATCTACTTACCTTACTTACCTACTTACTTACCTTACTTACCTACTTACTTACCTTTTACTTACCTTACTTACTTACCTACTTACCTTACTTACCTACTTACTTACCTACTTACCTTACTTACCTACTTACTTACCTACTTACCTTACTTACCTACTTACTTACCTTACTTACCTACTTACTTACCTTACTTACCTACTTACTTCCTTACTTACCTTACTTACCTCCTTACTTACCTTACCTATCTACCTACTTATCTACTTATTTATTTATTTATAGAACTTACTAGTTCAAAAGTGAAATTACTAATTTACAGGACAAAGTACAAAAAAATAGCATTACTAAACTACAAAGAAATTACGTGCGTACACATTCTGAATCAAATTTCCCGTTTTTGTGTTCAGGAACACAGTACCTGCACCATTTCTGCGTCTGCGCTGTGAACTCCATAGTGAGTCCGTTCGTGCTGCATGATGTGGCCATAGAGGCCGCCCAGTACCTTTCGAGGAACAACCCGAGTCTCGTGATGCAACACCTGCGCACCGCCCTCACGCCCCTCGTTCAGAAGTGCCAGCAGATGTACATACAATGCATGCACCAGAAGCTGTATCACCTGACGTCGGCCGACTACGAGGACTTTGTCAGTATAGTTTGTGCGGCGAGGGCCGCCTTCCAGATCACCCCCGACGGCACGACGCAGTTCAAGGAGTGGTTGCAGTCGATCAGGAGGTGAGTATTATCAAAATTATCAAAATCTCCAACTTGATGTACAAAAGTTCGTAATTAAGGAATATTGATATAACTGCGTGCATAGAACACCATAAAATACAATGTTTAGCACTTTTTTGAATTTCTTTATGCTTAATTCTAAAAAATAATTAGCGTTGTAATAAATTTAATATGTGGTAAAATTCATTTCGAGCAATGTGACAACGGCGCGGCGGATATCATGAGGTACTTTACTAAACTGTGCAGCAATATACAATTCAGTTGGTATTTGAAATTGGACCGTGTCTGAGTGTTTATATTTCGATTTTTGCAAAATATGTGGGGAATGCAGCTTACATAACTTCAGATTTGGTTTCAGGACATCAAAATACATAAGAAACCCACTTGATCAAGTTTAGAACAAATTTTTTTGAATTTTTTTGCACTCACGTAAATTTTGCCGATTTTTCACTATTTTTTACAAATTACTCAAAATTTTGGGCGTGTTTGAGCTAAATGGACTTCAGATTCAGATTTAACACGTCGAGATACATACTTTGGTACAAACCACCTTCTTTTTATTGTGCCGGTGTTTTCTTTAGCATTTGCAATCACTAATTGATCTACTGGCTTGCAAATAATTAAATAAAACGTCTTTTAGGTCGAAGTCGTGCAAGAAAGACCTTTGGACCCAGATAAACACGGCCTTGCAGGCGAACAGCAAATGACAAAGGCCTGACCTAGGTGCCCAAGGTAGTTATAGTTATCATAGGAACCCGTCTGACGCGGTGGAAGAAGTGGATATGCAACCGTCGACCCCTCCGTTGCTGCACCTCTGCAGCTACTCGCCGGAGCTGGCTGTGGGCCACCAGATATACATAGCACGTACCCACCCCCTCCTGCCGCACGACGTCGTCATCAACGAACAACAGCAACAGCCGCCTGGCAGCGTGGCATGGGTGCCGTTGCCGAATAACTCTCCTCCGCCCACCAGTTGATTCGAATAGGCCGAATCAACTTTTTAAAGCAATAGACGGCATCGGTAAAATCGCGTGGAAGGTTCTTTTAATGCTTGTCCAAAATTAACGTATTTTCTACTTCGCTCCAGTTTCGTGCCTCTGTCAGAACGGGAAGGGAGTATTAATGGAGCCTTTGGACGTTTCAGCACGTCGGTCGAGAGGATCGTTTTATTGTCATCGTTTTTAATTGACTTAATGTTTTGTTGTCGGTTATTTTTTTACATAACTCTGCAAAGTGCTCAAAGTAATGAGATGGAACTTTTAATGATGTGATTTTTTTTTTCAATCGTTCTCAAAACCATATCAGAAAATACGACACAGGTTTTATATACGAAGAAATACCTTATCATTTGATGGTAATAAATTAAAGTGTTTTGCCGCAGGTACTCTTTTTCTTCTCTTTATACTCTAGGTCTAAAATAGCAGGCAGTAGGGCGTGCGGGCAATGCGATTCCATAGGAGTATAATTTTAAAGGGTGCCAAAAATTATTGTGTGTTGAAGAACAAATAGATGCATCAATTTTGATAAAAAGTACTAGATTATCGTTACGAATTTACGGTCTGGTATATCAGCAGGTAGGTAAGTATTTTTTTTTATTTATACTAAAGTATTCCACACGTGTATAATTTTTTTTCTTTTTTTATGTGATGTAACCAGCATATCCTCTGACTGGACAAGCGCCCCTGCAAAAAATCTACTAAAATCCGCTGTTCTTTTTGTACGTGTATAATGCTCTTATTCCGTGTCTTGACAGTTGTCCGATTAATCCTACAGAAGTTCTTTTAAATCTAATTTTAAGATTATGTTATTTTGTGCCACAAGTTTTTATATTCGTTCAGATTAGTTCAATGGGGTCCAGCTCATGGTCAAACATTGGCAATGGAAGAAGTGCTTTAATTATCTTTCATTTTGGCCTTTTTTGTGTGTGCAACTACTAATAATCCTATTCTTAACATTATGTCTATATTCAATATGTTTTCCGTTGCACTATTTCATAGTTTCGCCTTTCCTCCATGCAGATGTTGACAATTTTTTTATTCATCGACTGTGGTAAGCATCATTATCTATGGCAATCACTGCACTAGGTGTGATGTGAAAGAAAGTAGATATATATTTTCCACGGACCCCACTGTCCATATTTCCTGTTTGTTGTGAATCGAACACTTGTAAATCATTGTTCAAAAATCGGTAAAACTGGCATAATCTAGGAAAATTCAATTTTTTTCTTACCATGTATTTAATTCTTTACTTTTTTACATTTTCTCCATTTTAGCAAATGATAATATACACACATTGTCCATTATACAATTTTCCTGAACTGTTAAGAGGGCTCTATAGCAAACGGGGAACCATTTTTATAGATTTTATTACACAATCTGTCAAAATATGAATTAATGCACAAATAACAGACTTTCCCCCATTTTAACGCAGATTTTCTATAAAATGGACTTGGTTTGAAACTCGAATAACTTTTTGGTGTAAAGGAATTTGTAATTTACTTGTTTAAAAGCGGCAAATTACAAATTTCTTTACAACAAAAAGTAATTTGAGTTTCAAATTAACGCCATTTTATAGAAAACCTGCGTTAGAATGGAGGAAAGTCTGTTATTTGTGCATTGATTCATATTTAGACAAACTGTGTAATAAAATCTATAAAAATGTATTGCTGGTTGTCTACTTGCTATAGAGTCCTCTTAAATTCAGTCATTTATGACTACCCTGACGAATCCATTTTAACAACACTTATCGGAATAATTAAAATGTGAAAATAACACGTTTTGCTAGTACGCTTATGATGCTCGCTGACACTATAAATTGTGTTTTATGTACGACTCTACTGCCCGCTATTTTGGAACTGAAGTATAGCTGCTACTTAATTTTTTTTAGTACGTGTTGGGAAAGGTATGGAAATTTTGCGAAACTATTTCGAAAAAGCGGTAGCCGCTAGAAGTACATGGCTGGAACATTTCAGGAGAAGCCGTTTTGAAATTATTAAGATTTTTTAACCGTATTTTTTTCGATTAGGCGACGCTTTTAATACGTTTGTGGGTTTTTATTTCGTTGGCATTTTAGATGATTAGATCACGAAGAGCCGCTCGTATTTTAAAGACATACGGTACACTGGGACTTTTGCATATCACAACGTGGACAGGTGTTAAAATGCATCAAAATGATGAAAAAAAAAGTGTAGTTTTATTTAAAAAGACGTGCTCAGGTTATTCTACCATCTCTGCCTTCATATAGGTAAATTATTGTATAATTAAGTAGCCCAATTAAATATTTTATTTTTAATTATCGATCGATTACTACCACTTACACACATCACGTGTCGCAGGATTTTTTTCGTTCTACTGATTTGATTTAAGCAACGGTAAGAGACGTATGTTCGACGCTATAGACTTCTATATTTTAAAGAATATAATTCATAGTATTATTAAAAAAAAAAAAAGTGAAAATATAAGGATATACATAGAAGTTTTGCTATGAACTGTCGTTTATGAAATAGTTGTTTAAGTGTAGTTAGTAAGTGTTTTTATATATGTGTTGACCGAATGAATGTTTATCGTTTTATCACGTGGTATTTTTTCTATCACGGTATTATATTTTACGCGGTTGAGTATAAAATATAAATGGTTGTGTTCAATTTTGCGTTTTCAGGTTACGTATTTACTTTTAAGGGCCGCCATCTCAACTGAAAATGTTACCCGTTGAAAAAATCGCCAAATATTCTTCTCGGTTTCATGTCTTTGCTGTGATAAAACTTTTAACAGTACTGTATTAAAAAATATGGTCTTACATACACAGGGCGCGACACAACGACGTATCGAAAATGAAAAAGCGTCTTTCTCTTCCAAATTTAGAAATATTTTTCCTTTGTGTAATCGTTTACTCTCAAAATCCCCGTTTTTAAAATACAAACTCTTAAAACCTTTCAAAGAGTGACCGCAAAATCCGCCTGTTTTTGAGACTTTGACAGGGGCGACAGGGAAAATCCTAAAAATATTCTGAAGATATCCAAAATCTCGTCACTTTCAGTTTTTCGAAAATTTTCGAAAATCACCCTTATTTAGGGGTTGAAAAGACAAAAAAGTGAGCAAATTAAGAATCGTCAGCAATTGTAAAACCACAAATATTTCTATGTTGTTATCAAAATAATATTATGAACGTGAAAATATCTAATTTCGTGGTGGGGTGGTTTTACCCTCATTTGGAATTGGAATTGTATTTCCACCGCGGCACTTAAGCCTTATTAGGCCCCTTGTACACTCTCCTTCATTACTCGAGTGCTTTTTCTTCAAACCATCCTATTTACTACACGGGTGGCTTGGTGGCAAAGTCTCGTACAGTTTATGTACGATAGCATGGTCTTGAGTTACAGAGATTTTCTTTGCTCTGTTCTCATTACATTTATCGGGGACCACACGCATGCGGCAAATGTTGAGCGACCCAGGTCTCTGGTGGGCTGCCACAGCCACGTCCCCAAGCCTGCCTTAGGTCACCCATCCAAATTTCAGCCTGCGTCCGTGATGCTTACCTCGACAGATCGAAATCCACCGGCCAAGACACCCGGCTAGGCGGTCCCCTCTCACTTAGGGGTATTTTCCTTCGGATCTAGTGATTCTGGGTTATTAACGGTTCAATTATCGCGTATAAAAGAAAAAGAAAAAAAATTGTAACTTTTAATATATTTTTTGCATTTTTAGGCGTTTAGGGGATGATTTCACCTCTTTAGGGATATTATGGGTTGATTTTCAATCCGGACAAGACCGTATCAAACACGAAATTAGATATTTTCACCTTCGTATTATTTTGATAACAACATAGACATAGAAATATTTGCGGTTTTACAACTGTTGATGATTCTTAATTTGTTTACTTTTTTTGTCTTTTCAACCCCTAAATAAGGGTGATTTTCGAAAATTTTCGAAAAACTGAAAGTGATGCTCATTTTCATTTTTCATGATGAGTATTTGAATATTTTTAGAATATTTTTAGGATTTTTTCTGTCGCCTCTGTCAAAGTCTCAAAAACAGGCGGATTTTGCGGTCACTCTTTACTACACTTGTGACTGGTAACAAACTACACTTACGACAAAATTATAAATTCCCAAAGGACTGAAATAACCTTAATTGTCGACAAAATTGATCGTAACTTCAATTTTGTTTTACAAAAAATTAAATAGCTTCAGAGATCATTAAAATCATTTATAGTAGACTTATGAAAAAAAATTCTGAACCCGTCAAGGGTATACCAGGTGTACAAGTATGAAATGCAGATTTTTGTCTAAAAAAAAAACATGTTAAATTCGGAAGAATGATAAAAAGTGATCGCTTGTTATACATTTTTCCCATCTTTCGGGCAATTTGTGAATTCCATGCCAGTAAAAATCTTCCCCTTTTGCCCCGAACCATTCATCGAGCCATTTTTTCACATCTTCGTAGGAACCAAAGCGCTGCTCAGCAAGTGCGTGACCCATCGATGCAAACAAGTGGTAATGAAGAAAAATGACTGTGTAGCCTCTTTCGGTATTCAGGCCTTTTTTCGAGCAGCGAACGGTTCAAATTGGTCAATTGTTGGTAACGTTTAATATTAACCGGTTTCCCACCTTCATCCAACAATTCCACATCTTCGTATTTTTTTGGCGGTTTTCCACGTTGCTTGTCTGCAACATCGAAGTCACCACTTTTGAAATGCCGAAACCATCGTTCACGCATATCTTGAGATGGAGTATGTTCACCATAAGCTTCTCGAAGTAATCAGTATGATTCAGCAGTAGTCAAACAATTAATGCTCTCCGCGAATGCCCTTTGTTCGATATAAATTTAGTATAAATACAGCACACACTTTTCCAATTTATCACTCAGTGTGCTTCCGACACTTGTTGATGACACAACAAAATGGCGCAGTGTCAAATCTTTATAGCACAAATTGCATTGATGCGCCATCTGTTGTTGGAAATCCGCATTTCATACTTGTACACCTGGTAAATGGCTCTTTTTAATTAGGATATTGATCATATCATTCTATTTACACAATTTTTAAATAATTTTAAGTGCTCTATAGCAAATAAGCAATTAGCAACACATTTTTATAGAATTTGTTATACAGTTTCTCTAAATATGAATTAATGCACAAATAACGGACTTTCCTCCATTCTAACGCAGATTTTCTATAAAATGGCATTAGTTTGAAACTCAAATTACTTTTTGTTGTTGAGAAATTTGAAATTTGTATCGTAAATTACAAATTTCTTTACACCAAAAAGTTATTTGAGTTTCAAACTAAGTCCATTTTATATAAAATCTGCGTTAAAATGGGGGAAAGTGTGTTATTTGTGCATTGATTCATATTTAGGCAATCTGTGTAATAAAATTTATAAAAATGTATTGCTGATTGTCTATTTGCTATAGAGTCCTCTTAATAAGTTGGCAAGAAAATAATTAAAAAAACTTATAAGGTGCTCTTCTTCCAAGTCGATAATATTAACTGATTTCAAATAAAAATATATTTATTGTTTTCTGGCCAATACTTTGCCGTCATATTTTTTATTAAAATGCGGGAACATAAATATTTTCAAATTTCATAATTTTTATAAATGAATCATTATAATTGATGGTGATTACGTTTTTTCTCAGACACGCTTAATGTTATTGACTTGGAACTTGAAGATTTTTTTAATTGTCTTTAACGCCAGTTATTGAATTTTTTGAAAAAGCATCAATAAACTGTTTATATTACTTTTCCTGAATTTTGCATGCCCGTTGTACATACAGAAAATCGCGTACGGTACTATACACATAGTCACACCCCGCAAAATACTTTTAGGAAACTGTTAACACATGCATTAATCACAGATATTGACTATCTTTGTCTTTGAGATTATGGAACTATTAAGTTTTCAAAAAACATCCTGTATATGGAAATATACTAAAATTTGGAGTAGAACACATTTTTGACACGTCGTGGTGTAACTGTTGGCTCATTAATGTTTTTAATACATTTTTTACAATAAATTATGTATGTTACATTATTTTCAATTGGGATGGCGCCGCCAAACATGTATATGTAGTAAAACGGCCCATTTCATTTATTGATCTCAGTATGTGTATGATTAAAACAGTTGAAAATTTAGCTTGCCCCGACCAACTCCTCTCATAATCCATCCCACGACTTCAGGAAATTTTTTAAAAGTGTCAGTAAAAAAACGTGCCTTTAACTTTCTAGTTGCAATATAATGAAGAAACAAAATTTCTGATGTGAGCTTGTATAAATAATCTAAAAGCGGGTGTTTTATGAAAGAAGTTGCGTCCTTCTGGACTTACTCTCAATGCTGATTTGATCCCCATTGAATATCCCGATCGACGGCGACATCGGTCCGAACAGAACCTTGTCGGGGTTAGACCTGGACGGTTCGAGCCTAATTTTAGTTGATTTTCAAGTAGTTTTTTCATATTATGCACTAGTTCTTCATTTTTATGGTATAGTTAGGTACGAGTAACTTAATCTATTGTAATAAGTGTTACTGATTTTATTGGAATATGATTTACATTGTTATTGTCCGTCGCTGTGTATATGGGACATGTATCAGATTTTTTCGATGTAATCAACAGTTTTTCCTTCGTAAAAAGGTGTACATCATATTTCTTTAATTCAATTCACAAGAGAGAAATAAGGGCTGATTTATAAAAATATGTATAAAAATAGAAAATGCCGTAATTGACTAAAAACTTGATGTGAAAATCGGTGTTCTTATTTTAACAGTCTGTGCTACTAACCGAGTTGCGCCACCGGAAAGTCCAAGTATCTTTGAGGTATCACTTCGGTTCTAATTGGTTTCTGTACAAAATTGCCAGCTCCACATATCACTACTTTTTGGTGGCGTAACTAATCCCAAACGGAGGGCAGTATATATGATCGTTAAACTTACCATCGTCTGCAGGAGATTTTTATTCAAATTTATTGGTAAGTTTAAATTTATACACGGTATTCCAGAAATAAATGCTGGGACTTTTTGCTCTAGTCACTGAAATGACGCAACACCCTAACACTTTCGAAAACTTTAGTTTTGTAAATTATTTTGTTAGAAGTGTTGCTGACGACTGCATTTACAAAATAAATTAATTAGAATTTTGAATTTCGAAAGAATTTGAATGGTCCTTATTGCCTTGAAAATCGATCATAATTTTTCTATGTCTTGTTCTCAGTTGATAACATGATCCGTTTAAAAAAAAAGACATTTAATGTGAAGTAAGTTATCCCTTAATGATTAAAATTGATCTATTTTGTGGTACAATTAGATGATTTGAACAAGAGTGAAAATTTTATTTTATGCAATTGTATACAGAGTGTTCTTTAACGATCTTCGAATATTTAAGGGTGTGATTCTACATGGAAAATTATAATATAAACTACGGTCCAAAAATATTCCGTTGCAAAAATATGTGGTGTTACCGACAATACGAGTTTTATTTTTTTTTACTCAAAAAACGGCGCATCACAGGACAAAACTCAAGAGAGCTCTTTCGAATTGAATGGAGATTTCAAAAATAATTTTATTTGGGAAAAAAACCATTGGCGCACCATTTTTTTCTTTAAAAATATCAAAGTCAGTGCTCGTATGCACACCACTGGTAGAGCTAAAAATTATGTTTATATTAAAAAACATGCGCCATTATTAACTATTACTACCTACTAAATATCACTAAAATATCTCAAGCGGTTTCGAAAATATCAATTAATTTCTTTCATTTTCCTAAAATTTTAACATCCCGTATTTTCACAACGGAATATTTTTGGAGCAAAGTTTATAAAGCAAACTATTATTAATTTTCCATGTGGAATCACACTCTTAATTATTCGCATATCATTAAGGAACACCCTGTATATCTAATGCATTTATTAATAAATTAAAATTATGAAATAAAAAAAATAGTATACAGCATTTGAAATAAACATAATTGCAAAATATTGTCTTGAACCATTACATGATTTTTTTTCCAAAAACAATGAATGTTATCGACTTAGAAGAGGGCCTTTTTGTAAAATTTTTTAATTAGCATTATTAAATTGTTCAATTTGTTAAAAATAATGAATTTTCTAGTCTAAAATGGGGTCGTATTTGTTACCAAAGATATAGTCTTTCCGAAGTCAGTTGAACATGCAAAAAAACGCCTGGCAATAAAATTTAATGAGTTTCATAGGCGTCCCTAAAAAAGTTTTCTGCTAAAGGTAAAAAATTATGATAATTTGTATATAATGTCTAGAAAATTTCTATTATATGTTTATTTGACCAACATATTTTAATTATTTATGTCCGCAAATAATTTTATTATATTGGTGGTAAATTTCGTTTTGTTCCGTTTCAAAAGGTCTCTAAAATGCCATGTTGTGATAATATTAGTAAACAAAATATCCCTCTTATTTCTCCCTTTCGCAATTGTAATGTGAATGATTGGTAGAAGGTGTCTATAATAAATTAAAATTACCTGAATCACACCAAATTCCGTATTGCTGCACTGCACTGCTGGGCAATTTATCAACTACATGTCAACTGTTGAGATTTATTGCTCAGTAGCCCAATGTAACTGTGTTTGTTTTCTTTTGCCCGCGCCCGCATTTTTGAACTGGGTATGGCTAAATAAATATGGGAACAGGTTTTTCGAATATTTCAATGCCGAGTTGCTGCGTCAGCGATGGAACCTGGTACATACCGTCAATCTGTTGGTTCTTTAATTTATATCGGAAAGACTATACCAAAATTGAAAAAAATTGATGAATTAATAGAAAAATTACAGCAAATTATTGATTAGGAAAAAATAACTGTGACTATGGAATTCCGTCAGAAGTTTAAAAAAAAGTGTCATAGGAAGATGCACTTTCTGAATGGACTAACCCTTACTTTCTGGAACACCCTGTACATCCCTTTTTATAAAAAAAATAATTCGTTGCACCTAATTTGCCATTTTCAAAATACACGAGTTTTGAGTTGCACTTTAATTTTATATATCTCGAAAGTAGCAGGAATAATAGGGAAAATTAATGATATTAGTGATAACGAAATAGATTTAAATATTACTACCCAGCAAACACAAGAATTGCATATAAATGAGCTATTAAAGTCATTGATGGCTGTACATATGACCAATGATCGCGTTTGCTGGATAATTTTATATAAAAAGTTAAAAACAATACTATCGTATATACTGCCATCAGCAACCTGTACTTTCTGTGTTACATTATTGTTAAACAGTGCCTGACTAAAATCTGCATGAGTGAAAAATGATTTAATTACAATTACAAGAACAGTTACTAGATCTCGATAAAAATTATTTATCTTCAAAATTATTCATTTTATTGGTCAAAATTTTGGTGTAAATAAATAGTAGTGAAATATCAGATAGTATTTTTGCACGTGTATAGATGAAATTCCAAAATAAAAGCTGATAAATTTTGATTAATTGGTCCTTCGAGCCACGCATCATCATAGATAATCTAGGTTCAAATCATGGGCAAGATTTTTTATTTTCTTAAGATTTACAGAATCTAGTGATTGTTCCATAAAATGTATATGAAATAAAAAATAGATATCCTCCATTACGTGTGAAGCCATTCAACGAGGATAGTCTTGAAAAGTATTTCACCGACATATTTCCAAGATTCTTCGCCAGCAAAAAAATTTTTTAATGTATTAGAAACTTTCAGAAATTAATATTTTTAGATTATTTGTGATATACTTCTCAAAAGTTTCTCGGTATTTAACCCCATTCTTTGTATATACTTTTTTTAACACTTCGGTTAGCACTTTAAAGATGCATATTTGTGTAAATATAGTATTAATGTTAATCTGAATGGAGAGCAGTACTTTCAAATGGTATTTCTATTAATTTGATAGCACAAAAATGTACATTTATCAACTAGCGTTGTAGTAATTCTTTTCGAGAGTATATAGGAACACTTTTTCATATTTTCCTTAAGGGTGAGAATATTTGTAATATGTGTATTTAAATTAATCGTAACATATTTTTACACAACTATTTATGTATAAAACAAGGTATTTATATGCTACATGTAGGTAATATAATTCGTGTCTTAACAGGATTATTGTAGAGGCATGTGTATTTTCTCTTTATGTTTTGTACAGTTGGAAATATTCAGTAAAACACATTTACAGCTAACTTGGTACTATTTTTGTCTTTATACGTGCAAGTGAGGTAAATAAAACTATCATTTATTAACGGCTGTCTTATTTCTATTGGTTAAGGTTAAGGATATCATGAACATTTAGTTTTCAATTCTTTCACAAGTATTACAAATAATTAAGTTTTTTGCAATTTTTGTTTTGGCCTTTGCAGCGGGTGGCCTAACAACTTAGCAGCACAGTTATGTAAACGTCTGGAGTCTCTGCACACGGGAAAGAAGTAAGCAAGTCCCTTTTTATCCAATTCCTGCAATGCGTTAAATATTTTGTGACAGTAATTGCTGGATTCTACAGGTTCGTGTGTAATCAACACGTCACATATGAAATACGGGTTTTCCAATAAGTTTTCTATACTCTCATTAAGTTGAATTTTGGGAATTGTATACGAACGTCCATAAAATATCACAGTACGAACAATATAACTAGGCGGTACTTCTAATTTTAAGAGATTAGGCATAGTAACGTTTTCCTTTATTTCATCAAACAAAGAATTTAAATTAAATGTATCTTCCACCTCACATTTGTCTATTTTATTAATAGCATCTTTCAGTTTTCTCATATCGCTTGTGAAATTTAAAATCCACTTGGCGTTATTCTCATTCAAAACAACTATAGCAAATTCATTGGACTTATTTATTGTATGCTTCAACTTTATAAATAACTGTATTGCTCTTTTGAGCATGCTTAATGGTGTAAACTTAGAATTGTTTGCAACAAAGGGGGTAAAGTTTTCGTCTTGGGCTCGGTCAATTACAAGAATCAATTTCTCCGGAACATTTGCATTTGGTATACTAGATTCATTACGGTCCTCGAATACGTCGAATTCTCTGAGGTACTCTTCATGCACGTTAGTTTTTTGTATAGTTTTTACTTGAACTGTGGGTTTATTTGTTTTTATACTCAGCTGCTCCATCGGCTTTGCTATTTTTTGTTCACTGTCGCTGGGAGAACTTTGTTCTTCATTTTCTTCTTCCATCGTTATTGGAATTATGCGTTCTGCCATTTTTGTCTTTCGTAAACCCTTTATAAATTTGTTCAAATTTATATTTGTTTTCTACGCACGACAAAATATTACAGGCAAATGTCAAAGTTGGTAAAAGCAATTTTGCCAAATTTATAAATGTGAAATACCTAGAGCAACCCAGACCACGTGTCGCCATCTCCTGTTGACGTAGAGAAATAAATCGGGCATAAATTTATGTATATTGCTTACTGTAATTTTTACATTATTTATTTTTTTACTATTGTCTTCTATAAACTGCAAATTTATTAGTATACCTGCTGGCAAATAAAAATACACAGCACTTGGTGCGCATAGAAAATATTTCCATCCATTCGTTGGAGTTGGTGTTAATTACATATCGCCCATTTCAGTAGCTTCTTCAAATTTATGGAGAATTCTCTTCAATTCTTTAATTGCTACATGTTTCGGTTAAAAATTTAGACGCTTATATCAAAAACAGCGGAATATTTTACATGACGAGCCTCTCTTGATATCAAATAGGATTCATGGGTAATTAACATTAGCACTAAATCATGCAGTGTAAACAAATAGGAACACGAAAACAGTTTATTAATACCATTGTGACGTACATTGTAGTTTATTTAAAGGCAAAATAAATAGATCTAATTTGAAAAATGCTTTTGCAATATTACGGGCTGAAATTTGATGCCTATTTATTTTAGTCAATAACGTATTGGTATGGAAGTTTCCATAAATTTCCTCTAACGCACGTGCGTACTGCGTACTCTATTAATCTATAGCTGCTAAGTATTGGTTTTAGCAGACACCAAAACCGTATTCAATAATTGGCCTAACCTAACATAAGTCTTGTAAAGTTTAACGGAGGTTGTAATATCAGGGAGGGAAAATATTTTGCAAAACACATGCACATGCACATTGTTTTCTTGCAGCTGGAACGTATGGTTTGATCAGAATAGATCGTCAGACATAACAATTCCAAAATTAATAAAGTTTCATCTGTATATTGAGATCATTTGCATTGTGTCAAACTGGTTAGCCGAATATGAGTAAATTAAGAATAGAACCTAGTGGATTCAGTACAAATACCTAAGAAACATTATTCACAACATCTCTAGAGCATGAGAATACGAATCGGCGAATCACCGACTCTGACACTAAATTTTCTTCCTGATATTCAGTAAAGTAATTTCCCACGACCAAGTTTTGCAAGCAAAATCATTATATGAAAGATCAATCGTTTTTAAGAATAAAATATTATTAGCTCCCGTATTTTTACTATATTTTAAAGGCCAATTCAAACAAATTTAAAAAATTTTTTTAAAGTTCATATCAAATGAAGTCTAACAATACCAGTTATCTGTGTGTGAAGAAAGATCCAGGCCCGGATCCAGAGGGGGTGGCGATGTGGCGATCGCCACCCCCAAAGCACAACATTTTTTAAAGATTTTCAATTTCTCTAAACGACAACAGGCAGTTAGTCGATATTAATGCAAGTTCCCCTTCCTAACCTACACCTTACGTCATCAAAAAAATAACAACAACAACAATAATAATAATAATGATAAAGAAATGCTTTGCGCCACCCCCAAAACCAGTCTCTGGATCCGGGCCTGGAAAGATCGTTACACATACATTTTTTATGTCTGTATGATTGAGGCGCAGTTAAAAAATTGTGCGTTTGAAAACAAATGCGCTTCATATATTATTTATCTCTTAATGTGGTGAAACAATTATCGAAAGACATTAAGATTAACAGCGTACGAATAGGGGATACGAGACATGCATATAATCATATTTTTTTAATAATTTTGTCATTTGGCGCTCCATTCATTAACCTTGCGTTAAATTCTTAAATGTACAAATGTTTACAGTGTTACGATGTTTTATTATTTTTGTTTAACAAATAAGTTTATTTAATCTTCAGTTTATAATTACTTTAGAATAGATAATTTTGACATTGCTAATAATAGTTGGATTAACTTAATAATAATGGAAACATTCAAGCTTTTGTAATAGTCTTCTATCAGTTTTTTTATCGTCTCAACTCGTCAAAAATAAAATATTTAAGACAGAGAAGAAATTATATTATTTGCTTAAAATTTACATTAAGGTTATTCGGGTCGGAAATATTTTGAACTTTGTTAAAAAATGTTATCGTAAACGATTTTGAAGATCACGAAAATATTTTGAACTTTGTTTCAAAATTGTTATCTACTAACAAGATTGAATAATTAAAGATAGAAATTTAACCGGTTTTGTCCTACTTTTCATTTCTTGTTTATGTTTATTTTAAAAAATTGTCAATATTATTGATATGATGTACATTTAAATAATGCGTTTTCTAATAACTGGAGCATATATCAGTTAAATTAAGATAAAGATTGATCCCAAGGATGACCATAACTGCTTTTTTCCGGTGCTCTAACATTTTTATTAATTTTGAGTACACTGGCGTTTGTGTAATATCACGCACAATCATTATGCGACCCTGATTTTTACCGCTTGGAACGTGCCTGGGTGCAGTGATAATGAGCTTACGCACTGTCTGGCGGTTTTATTTACTCAAAAAGATTTGATCATAAAAATAACGAAAAGTAATTGTCGTACATTTTCTATAGATTTTATGAAGAAAACTTGAAAAACATGTGGCCTAAAATGCTTTGTTTTCAATATATAGTGTGTTCAAAATTGGATAGTTTTCTTTTAATATCTTCGAAAAGTTTAAAAATATGCAAAAAATTTTGTACGTGTACTAAGCTTTTTATGCCTTACAATGCAAAATTAGAATTAATAATCAAAAATCATCACAGGCGGGTTAAAATCGGGCATTTTTTAAAATTTGATTATAGAATTTGTAAATTCAGTTTATTTTCGCATTTTTATTTATGGAATTTTAATTAAATATAGTAGGCTGTGTCACCGATAATCGAAAAATTTGCTAAGTTTGAGCAGCCGTATATCAGTCAATTCTCATCCAAAAATACTGTACAACCTTTTTTTGAAGGAAATTTTATCTACTTTTTTTATGAAGCAATGCCTATACCTATCTTTACTTAAAAAAACTTGGGGTTAAAAAGTTAAAAAAAAAATAAAAAAATCGAATTTTTTGCTTTTTTTCAAATTGTTTATTAACGATTTTTTGCATAAAATTTTCCTTTTAAATTTTTTTAATAAGTCGTTTCGATGGAAATTCAATTATCTAAATAATTTTTCTTATGAAATTTGAAATTTTGCTTCGTTTTCGAGCTACAATTAAAAAACTGAATGGGGTGCATTTTCACCTCTATCTCCAATTTCCACCCTCTAATTTAATAGCACTCCGCGGTTTTTTCATCTAAAATGACCATTTGAACGATTCATGTAATAAAATATCTTGAACGTCGTAGTTCCTTGCCAATCAATTGCCTAATATGACCTTTATTTTAAGAGGAGTCATCAAAAATCATATCGAGTACTTTTGCAGATTTGCCTCTAAGCACGCCTTTGTGTGTAGAAAAGATGAAATTTTGTGTTTTACTTTCATTATATTGTTCGCTGAAAACTATATTTGTGCTCTTTCAATTATTTCATCGGGAAATAAAGATAAGATGAACTCAGACTCAAGACGGTAGCATCGTCAGCAAATAACGTAGGTAGGTACTACAAAATGGTATTTGAAATGGCAAGAGATGATATTAACATATACAATGAAAAGCAATGGCCCCAACATGGAACCTTGTGGAATTCTGTTATGTATACATTCATATGAGTGCTTGATACTTTAGTTTTCCTGATTTTATAATAAACTTTCACAAAACTGCTAGTGTATCTATTAATGAAATATTCTGGCGGAAAATTTCTCACTTGTCGGCGACAAACAAAAACGAATTGATTTTTTAATAAGGCATAGAAGAATTTTTTTGATGATTTAATAGATTTTTCGCCATATTGCACAACCTTTATAAAATATCACGCAATATAATAAATTCAAATCCTAGAATTAGTACTTATTATCAAGACAGAATTGTCACAAGCTATAATAGTTGTGTGATTCAAGAATTAAGATCCCTATGTTAAATGTTAAAACTGGTAATTATCAAAATATTGCCTGTATAAGTACAGAACTACTGATACATGGGCCTTTTAGAAATCTAGTTTTTGGCTTTTGTTTAGAAAATACAATGACTCAACTTTAGACTCTCTCTCCCATAATAGAAAAAATATGGGAAATGTGTATTTATAAAAATATTTATTGAAATTCGATCTTCTTATTTAAAAGCACCAAGAAAAGTGTGGGAAATTGTAAAATGAATATTGTTGAGTCATTTAATTTTTCTGGTGCCCATATTCTGAACGTATGCCCCTTAATACTGTGACATACATCCATTATCTTTAATACGAAATGGGTTTAACTTTTGAACCATGAAAAGTCATTATTAAATCTATTTAGTACTTCATATGAAAAATAAAATATGTATCTCCTATGAGCTAAATTCATTTCCAATTAGATTTTTTTAACTTTTTATAAATAGAAACATTATGTCATGCTAAAATGTAGGCAAATGGGCTGTTATCTTTTCAAAAAGTAAATTTATATTTGTAATTAACGATTTCGGTAATGAAATCACAGAGCACCAATGAAATCAATTTTCTATTTTTCAGTAGGTTGGTATTTTGATTCTTCATAATTTATTTAAAAATAGTTGACGTCATATCTGGTGTAATTTTATAGCTTAAATAAATATATTAATTTTTTAAAGAAAGTCGTAAAAGTAAAACATTTCAGTAAGTTATTTTTTATGTCCTTATCTCTAAATGATTGTTAAAGTTGAAGTATACCTACTTACTATAAATTCCAGCAAATTTGATAAATACCGAAATTTCTAAGAACTAGTATTTAAATAACGTAAACATCAAATACAGTCTGAATGAAAGGTTTTGCAAGAACTGTTTATTTACCGTTTTTATGGCATTTCTAAGAATATTCATGAATAAATTATACTTCTTTAATTAATTTAGGAATTTGCCCATGCAGAATTTATCAATGATTTCAAAATGAAATGAGATTATTTTAAAAATTGTATAAGTGAAACGTATTTTAACCATTGTTTTAACAAACAACATTTTTGGATTGCTTGAAAATTTATTTATTATACAGGGTGAGCCTTTGGAATGTTTATTTACTAAAGATATAGATAAGAAATAGGTAAGGTAAAGCCGTTTGGCGAAATCAATAGATATTCGTTTAAGAGGTACAAGACGATTTATTCTTTTGTGCTGTTGGTTAATTTTGTTTTATTTATGAAAACACTTAATGAACTTTCTGTGCAGTTTTTTTTGTTCGGTCTTTATGACGCAACTTAGGAAATTTTCTAAATTTTCATTACAATAATAATTAATAATCGCTTATAACGTGCCAGTTCTATACAGGGTGTTTCTTAAGTAGAGACCAAAAATCCAGGGGCGTATTATTTGGCCAAAATTAAGGGTTTTTTGTTATACAGAATATAAATGTGGAGTTAATTTAAAAAAATCAGTTTTTAATTTCTAAACTACTTGAGATAATTTAACCAAATTCGTTGTGCATATTTAGTGTGACAGTAGGTTTGAAACAAAAAATTACCAGCTTTAGAAACTTACCAGTGGCGGAGAGGTGGGTATCATCGATCATTATTTACCAAAAAAATATATCAAACTGTATAATATTACAAATAAAATAGGTAATCATATGCGCCGTTGTTTTATCTTCACTTTTTGTTTCTTTACACGTTTTTGAATTCCAAACAGATTAACAACAAAATTGATTTATTTGATCTAGAGCATTTTTACAATACTTATTATATTACTTACTTAAAAATAACAAAATAATTAATTAACAGTGACTTTACTATGATTTATTATAACAAATGTTAGAAATGGCCATCTTTAGCCAAAATATATGCTTCAGATCTTCTTGAAATTGCAGCTTGAACACGTGCAAAAATTCCAGGAGTAGCTCTTATCACATCACAACCAGCTATAATTTGTAACCGTAAGTGCTCCTCAGATTTAATGTGAACTTTGTAAATTAATGTATTGAGATGTCCCCAAACAAAAAAATCAATAGGGTTCATATAGCGGGTGATCTGGGTGGCCAAGGTTGACCTGGTTCTTGAGTGCTTCGCCCAATCACGTTATTACCGAATCTTTCATTTAAAAATCACGAGTAGTCAAATTAAAATGTGGGGTGGCCCCGTCGTGTATAAACCACATTCTTTCTCTTAGTGCATATGGAACATCGCCAAATAGTTCAGGAAAAACGTTTTCATGAAAATGTCTGTAGGAAGCACCGGTTAAAGTTGTTGGTCAAAAAGTAAGGCCCAACAAGAATATTTCCAATAATACCCACCCATACATTTAAAGAAAATTGATGTTGAAATCGAGATTCATTCCATTATAGCATGAGGGGTGGGGTTTTCATCAGACCTAACGTGTTTATTGTGGAAGTTCATTATAGCATCTCTGGAAAAATTAGCTTCGTCGGTAAACAATATGCCAGCGCCAAAGTCAAGATTTTGTTCAGTTTTTTGCAAGATCCAGTTGCAAAATTGTGAGCGAGCAGGATAGTCTTTCAACAGTAAGGCTTGAACCTTTTGTATGTAATTCGGGTATAACTGTTAATGTTTTAGAACGGACCGAACTAATTTATGATTTACATTAAGATTTGCAACGATTTTCCTAATACTAGTTTCTGGGTCTTTTTCAATTTCGTGTAGAATAGCTTCTTCCAACTCAGGTGTTCTAACACCCAATGCTCTTCCAAGAATTGGACTTTTTTGAAATGAGCCTGACTCCGAAATACGTTGAAAAACATTTCTGAACATTTTTGGATTTGGAGTTGGATGATTTGTAAATATTTCCATATAAATTTACTTAGCCTCAGTACCATTTCCATATGCAAGGCCATATATGTAAAAACTTAATCTTTTAAAAAAATAAGCTTAATTTGACAATACTCAATATTAAATAAGATGACTTCTTCTTATTATTTTTGTTTTGCATGGCCTCCCTAAGATATGTTAAAGTAATTTAAGTAATTGTATAAAAATGCACTTGATCAAATCAATCAATTTTGTTGTTAATCAGTTTGGAATACAAAATAGTGTAAATAATCAAATAGGGAAGATAATATAATGGCGCATATGACGACTTATTTTATTTGTAATGTTGTACATGTTGATATATTTTTTTTTTGGAAAGTAAATGATCGATGATATCCACACCTCCGCCACTGGTAAGTTTTTAAAGCTGATAATTTTTTGTTTCATACTTACTGTTATATTAAATATGCACACCGAATTTGGTTAAATTACCTCAAGCGGTTTAGAAATTAAAAATTAGAAACTGATTTTTTTTTTAATTTTGATCACAGGATACGTCCCTGGATTTTTGACCTCTACTTAAGAAAACTCTCTATATGTTTGTGAATAATAATCTAGTTTAATCTTTTCCGACACAAAAAATGCAGAAAATTTTCATTAGAAAGGAAATAACTATATGCACAAAAAACTTAAAATGAAAGTAAGTTTGCTTGAGTTGTAACAGTATACTAGTAGCAGAAGAAAAAAAGGTCACATTTCACCTAGAGAATACAGCATTCCATTTTTTTAGCATCAGTCCTGGGACACCCTGTATATTTGTCTAGACCAAATTATTTTCCACTAAGCAGGTTATTTTAAATATCCTACTACCTGGTACCTACTAATTAAAAACCCATAAGGAGATCCTTTCGTAAATATTCCGAGCTCCATCGATTTTCCACCTCACCGAGTAGTCCGCTAACGCAACATCATTGCTTTCATGTGATAGAGAAACGTGCGACGTTCACGTGATAGGAGGAGTGTTATTTCGTTTAATAACATCGTTATCAGTTCAATTAACCATGATTGTTATATATTAGGGTACGCTGCGCGCGCACTGGTGTATTTTGTATAAATAACAATTTATGGAAAAGTCGTCAGGCATTGGCTAAAATCAGTTGTGCCTACTGGTTACGTTTTAGGCGTCTTGATTCGACTGCACATTGCATTTCTTCGGTTTTAAAGTCCCAAAGCGTTTTTGGTCTTTCTCAGCCGATCGAATTTCAAGATGCAGAAGCTTTCCAAGGAAGAAACTGTCGCCCTGAGGGAGAAACACATAGGGTAAGTCCGCTTCATAGATTGTAAAACATATTTTTTGTCCTTAGACGTATTTATTTTATTTTGGGATTTTTATGAATTTTGTTATTTTATTATTTGCAGTTCAGGTATCGATATGAAATTATTTTATTTTCAATATAGGCAGACTTGATTTGGGAAATTTTTAGAAACTTTTATGCACTTTCCATATATTTTATTGCTTGTTTATACAGGATGATTCACTTAAGGATGTTCACAATGGAAATATAGGAAATCAAGAGAGGTACAAACTTGGTTACATTACAAATAAATGGGTAACGGTAAACTCTTAAATGATGCATTTGGTTTTGATGTAACTTTCATAGATCCTAGAATAGATATTCTATTTTAAATAAATTTATATTTATAAATATTAGAAGCATAATAGCGATGGTTTTGTAATGCTTTAAAGCTTCGTTTTCGAGATATAAGGTGTTAAAATTAATACAAGACTTTTCAAATTTCTCAAAAATTATTTGGCCGATTTTAATAAAACTTGACACGTTTTGTAGTAACAAGTAAGGGGCTTAATTTGATCCGATTAGATTTAATTTATTTATTCCAGGGGCAGTGGTGGGACATCATAACTAGGATGAAGTAATTAAAAATACAACTTTTTGTCTTGAAATTATTTGGTATCTTACTTCCTTTTTGGAGAAAAAAAATCACTATTGCATGTCCCTGTGACAACATAATAAAAAATTAAAACTTCCTACCTACTATCAAAAACTGGGATGTGCCTGTTACTTTTTTCCGTATCAATAGCCTATTCTAGTCTTAAAAATTGTTCTAAAATTAATACTAGCAAAAAAAATATGTTTATGTCTTATGAACTATTAAAAAATGTTTTTTGTTGTCCATGGACATACAATAAAGTGATTTTTGTTTTTTCCATATTCAAGAGATAAAAATTTGCATTTTAGGTTGCTTAATGCGAAAAAAGTCAGTGGCGCTCATGTTTTTGTCAAATATATCGGTATGGGACGCCACTGGACTTAATAATTTTAATCTTGTTAGGGTTAAATTAGCCCCTTTTTTACCATAAATAACCAAATTTCAACAAAATCGGCAAAAAAATTATTAAGATTTCTACGAGAAAACGTTTATTTTTGTAAAGTTTGACACCATGTATCTTAAAAACAAAACATTACCGGACCTATGTTTATATACATTTTTTGCCTTAGAATCACTCAAAGAACCACCCCTTGAAGTTTGGCCACGTACTTAAATAACACCCTGTAGTTCAGATTTAATAATTTTATAAAACAATCGGTACAGATATGAAATTAACAACCTAACAATGGCCAATCAAGGAAGTAATAAACACTTCTCATAATTTTACGTCAGTTGTCGGGTAGTTCAATTGTTTACAATAACCAGATTATTTCATTCTTTCTGATTTTTATATGATTTCAATACAATCATTGTTGTGTCAATTACAGCTATAAGTATCTTGTTTCAGAAAATCATGTCAATTGTTTTTCCGGAAAGATCCACTTAAGATTGTAAGGGCTAAAGGCCAGTATATGTACGACGAAAAGGACGACGCATATCTTGACTGCATCAACAATGTAGCCCACGGTAAGAAACAAAATTAAATTTTTATGAAAAAAGTCCATAAAATGATTTTTCAAAAAATCGCGTCTAAAAAATCGCCGCAGGTCACGGATTGACAACTAATTGGTCTAGTAAATAGATCTAGAAGGTAGCTAAACTAAAAAGGAAAAATAATAATTCGATTCGTGTGTCTTTAAAAAAAATTCAGAGGGATCTAGATGTATACTGAAAAATGTGGCTATTGTATCTAGTGGTTAATAGAAATTAGTCAAAAATGAAGATAAGTAAGATTTGCAACATTTTAGAAATACATATTCTCATATCTCTGCCCCTTGATTGTTGAAAAAAACAGATCTGCCAATACATTTTATGAGATTACACAGTGTATGTAAATTTAATGTAAATACAGCACCTAAAAATAGCAGCGGCTTAATAAATTAATCTTATACTGATAATTGAAACATATTTATTTATTATAACAATGTTAATTATAGCAACAAGACTCCTTTCTATAATGTTGCAGCGCAAAAATTTCCGTTTGTGGAAATTTTCTTCCATTCCATTTTTATGACTCATATCTACAGTTCGAAAATGAACTTTTAATAGCTCAAGGCGAAAGTAGTTTGTTATTAAATCTCAGTTTTTATGATTATCTAAGAAAAACTGTCGAGTTATAAATAATAAATTATTTCGCAATTCCCAATTAAGGCTTAATCACTACAATAATTGAGTAACTCTGATTAATATGAAGAAAAGATAGTGAATAGTAGGAAAAAATATGTGTATATACAGCGTGTCCCTTAGTTTGACAAAGTTAATACAAGAAATTCAAATGAACTAGTCGCTTCTGATTATCTTTTTTTGTCCATCCAGTTGGTCATTGCCATCCTGCTGTGGTCCAAGCCGCCTTCGAGCAGATGGGAATCCTAAACACCAACAACCGTTTCCTCCACGACAACATCGTCTTGTGCGCCCAGAAAATCGTAGGGACCATGCCGGAGAAGCTCAAGGTTTGCTACTTTGTGAATTCTGGCTCGGAAGCCAACGACCTGGCTCTCCGCTTGGCTCAAATTTACACAGGAAATAGGGATATCATAGCATTGGAGCAGTAAGTTTTTTTTAACCTCTGTTGGGCTAATTCTGCCATTTCCAGTCCAGCAGATGCCCCCGGGCTTGGACCTTCTCTCCAATCTGTAGTTGTTAGATTTCCCGTATCGGAATTTCAGGGGTGTCCACATGGTGATAAAACATGAATAGAACACAAGTGTAGCAGACGAAATTTAACGTTAATTGAGTTCAGTCATATTTTATCAACTTGTACTCGCTATATTGTTGTTTTGTTGGGTCAACGAAACGAAATTTTGAATTATTTTTGTAAATTTTTCTTACACAATACACAAAGTATGGAATAAATTCAGTAAAAACGAAACAAATTTTTTTTGGAAAAAATCCTCGAACAGGTCGATTTTTAATTTAAAAAATACATACTTTAGCATAAAAGGCGATTTTCAACCGTCATTTGCTTTCGAGCAATGACGTCATCGAAATTTTTTTAAATAGCAACCCCCTATTTTTTTTCTTGATTCTGAAAAATCGTTTTATTGTCGATCCGACAGTATTAAAATGTTGCCGTCTCACATAGGAAAGTTTTCGAGTAAATGACGATTGAATGTTAGAAAACTTAAATTTTATTCATTAAAAAAATAACCTTCCTATGTCAAGCAAATACAATTTATTAAGTTTTCTACCTAAATTAAGTGTTCCAATTGCCACACACCACTTGACAATACGCAAGTATGTGTAGAAATTCTTCTTGCACATTATGAATTATTTCTGGGGTAACTCTATGTATTTCATCTATAATACAATTTTGCAGTTCTTCTAAATTATGTGGTCTATTAACGTACACTTTGGACTTTAAGTAGCCCCATAAGAAATAGTCCAGTGGTGTAAGATCTGGGGATCTCGCGGGCTATTCCATCGGTCCTCGTCTGCCGATCCACCTCTTAGGAAAACAATTGTCCAGAAAATCTCGAACAGGGCGCACATAGTGCGGAGGTGCACCGTCTTGCTGAAAGCATATGGTGTCATCAGGAATATCAGGGTCATTATCGTTAGGAAAAATTACAGCAAGCGCTGGAACAAGGTCATTTTGTAAAAACTCTAAATATCTTTCTCCTGTAAGGGTTCCTTCAAAGAAGAAAGGCCCTACTATTCTGTTGTCAACTATTCCAGCCCACAGATTTAATTTCTGTAGGTGTTGGGTATGTGTCTCTGCCATCCAATGAAGATTTTCCCGACTCCAATACCTGCAAATTTGACGGTTCACTGTACATTGAGACAAAACGTGGCCTCGTCTGAAAAAAGTATTTGCCGGTGTAAATCTCTATTTACTTGACATAAGTCCATCATAATTTCACAAAAGTGTAAGCGGCGGTCGGAATCGTCTTCATTGAGTTCCTGCACCAGTTGAATTTTATGGGAAGATATTTTTCCTGCCTCAGGATACGTAGCACTGTGGTCTGACTAATGTCATTGTTTAATGCAACCAATCGTGAAGTATTATGAGGATTATCTACCATACTTATTAAAATTTTCTGTTTGTGATCTTTACTAACGCTTGGACGTACAGGTTTTGGAATATCTATAACATTGCATGTTTTTCAATAAATAAATCGCAAACTTTCTGTTACGTTCTAGTCTTATCCCCGCATCCGATAAGAATTAAAATTTCAATTCTTTGTGTGACAGTAAAATGTGCCATAATACTTTAAATTCAACAATAATTTTTATATCGCTTACAATACTTAGAAAGTCGGTATGAAAGTGACACTTTGAACTTCAGGCATTTCGAAAAACTAAATTTGATAACGTTTTTGTTTTATTTTAATTGATTTGGGTTTTCTAACATTAAATCGTCATTTACTCGAAAACTTTCCTATGTAAGATGGCGACATTTTACAGCCGGATCGACAATGAAACGATGTTTCAGAATCAAGAAAAAAATAGGGGGTCGCTATGTAAACAAATGTCGATGACGTCATTACTCGAAAACAAATGACGGTTGAAAATCGCCTTTTGTGTTAAAATATGTATTTTTTAAATTAAAAATCGACCTGTTCGAGGATTTTTCCCAAAAAAAATTTGTTTCGATTTTACTGAATTTATTCCATACTTTGGGCGCGTACTGTATAATAGTTATAAATGTTTATTTACTGCTGTTTCTTTTTTTAAACGATATGTAATAATCTTCTGCTTTCCTTTTGTGAAATTTTCCATCTTTAATCAAACAATACCAATCAAGTGTTTGTTTTAACATTATACAATAAATATAAATTTTCCAATCGAAGGTCAATAAACTACATAAATAGCGTACGTGTATGTTTGAGATTTTTATCGGACAGGTACTTTGACCGTCCTCATATTTTTTTATTTTTAGAACATCTCACTACGAGTGACCTCAACAAAAAATAAAACAACAATGTACCTATAATTTCCATATTAGTTACCAATGCTAGTTCTAATGATAATTTCATGTCTGGAGTCGAATGAATCTAATTATTTTGTTTTCATTTTTTTATTACAGCTACATAAGACATTACAGATGAGGAAAGCTACTATCACCCAGTATATGACGCAAAGGCTGGCTTCTATTGGTGTTCGGACAAACCGAGCTTGTCGTCAACTTCTGCTAATAATCCAACGTTTTTTCCAGGTTGATGTGTATGTGATTTCCAAGCTTGAAGTTAACTCTTTCCATCATAATTTTAATCTTTGACAGTTTGACATTCAAGCTTGGAAAAGCGAGTGTACTTTTTGTATTATTTTTGGGGTTGGTGTTGGGTTCGGGTCAAAGGGCAGCTACCAGTATGGTATTTTTTTAGTGCTTACCACGGCCACTTGACCTCTTTGATTGATATTTCTCACTACAAATTTAACCTTCCCGGAGGAGTGGGCAAGAAGGACCATGTTCATGTGGTAAGTACCCATTACAGTTCACGCGCTCTAAAGTTAGGAAAATTAGCGAAAAACAAAAGAGAAACTTGAGTCAAAAAATTTTAATAGCTAACTTTTCTATTTAAACAAATAAGTGAGGAAACCAGTTTTTTCACTTTGCAGGAAAAAATATCAATTTTAGCGGAAAGTGACTCTCAGACAACTTGTAGGGAATAAAATTATCTACAAAATGAGACTCGTTAAATTAAAATCGGTTAATAAACAAAAAAGTTATTGCAAAAAAAAACAAGAAAAGTGCCCATTTTTTAATTTGTTTATAACTATCGCATTTATTGTTAAAATTTTATAAAACTTATGGCAAGTTGAGGGTTTTGTCATACTTTAAAAGTGTGCCAAAAGTGGGCGCTGTAGGTGCAATAGTTTTCGCACAATTCAATTTGTTTATAACGGAGGCTTCAAAAGTTATGAACTTTAAAAAGCCTCTGCACAGGCGTTAATTTTCAACCAAACATGATTCTGAAAGCGTCATTGTAATCTTAAAGACGTAATTAAGCGACCTATTAATAAATATCACCGTTTATTTAACATTAACATTCTCAGATTGTGCATTAAGAAACCGTGCGTTTTTCGCTTATAAACAATTTGAATAAAATTGTTGCTATTTATGCTACCTCATCGAAAATAGATTCAATGGATAGCTGGCAAAAAATACATTTTCTTTTTCATAAAAAAACATCCTCTACGGCCAACAGGAGCCAAGATATGAATTAAAAAAAAAATCGTAGCGCAATTGTTTATAAACATTAAGACTTGAATTTTTCGCAAAATAAAGTTTACGACGTAAACTACGATTTCCCGTGAATTGCATTGAAAAATGTGGAAAATTAACGACTCACGAGCCCTTTAATGAGAAGGTACTTGCTAAGTAAACTGTCCGGCGTGGTGGTGGGGGAAGCTCGTCCAAGCGAGTCGCGCGCGCAAGAAAAGTTCAAATTGACGCGCGTTGTAAAATTTTGCAATATCTCGGCTTCTATTCATCGTAGAAACTTATTTTTTTTTTTAAACTGGGGTAGCTCGACGAAAAAATAACAATTGGCATATTTATGAATTCGTAGAATAGCCCTGAACCCCATCTTTTATACTTAATTTTTTTTAATTTACAAAAATGTCACAAAAATTATTATTAAACGAAATATTAATTAAAATTTCAATTTCGGAATAATTTTAGTATTATTAAATAAATAAATGAAGCTATCGTTCATTTAAAAAGTTATTTTTTTACATATTAAGCCAAAGTAAACTTATTTTTTCAATATTTTGTTAGCTATTTAATTACGATTTAAATGTAAAATTAAAGAAAAAATTCGCAAATTATTTTCAACACTTTTTTACACTGTTGTGAATCACTCTGTATACATACTCATTTAGAAACAGTGTTATTGCATTTTAAATGATAGGCACATTTCTCTAAGCGATTTTTCATTGGGATTATCTGTTATTCCTCTAAAATAAGAGCCCGATAAGTTGCGCAACGTCGTGTTACTCATCATTTATTTCTCATTACCACATTTGTTATTTATTTCCAGCGATTAAAATATAAAAGCATGCGAGCAGGATTCCATCCAGCCTTTTAATCTGGAAATAACATGTGACGGGGTTATCTCTACAGTATTATTGTTGATTAATACAGTACAGTATAAACTAAAAGATAGGCTTTGAACGCACGACATAGTTAAGCCGTTTATTTTTAACGCTAATTAGTTACACTGCATGATTAATACGAATTAATAATTATATAAGTTTTAATTATTGTAGTTTTAAATTGTAATTATCAGATGTAAAACAAATTTACTTTATTGATATAAAATTATGTAGTCATTCTACGTTTGTCAGTTTGATAAAATAACGATATCGGTTTGTGGCAGTGGTGTAGTCGGAAAAAAATTATAATAATAAAGAAGGATTTAAATAAGTACATTTAATAGTGGTTATGTATATATATATA
>NW_019417300.1:30035-30672 GCF_000390285.2 Anoplophora glabripennis | reverse complement strand
TATACAGGGTGTAACATAAAGGTTGGGAATAAATTAAACAGTGGATTTTTTATTTTAAAAAATAAATATTTGTCATATAAAATTATGCTCTACGGGTTTTCTTTTCCAAGCTACAGGGTGTTAAAAAATGTCAAAAAATTTAGTTTTTTAATATCATTTTCAATGCAAAAATCTTTTTTCAATGCCTATTTGACCATGTTCGGTGGCTGAGTCAAAGCGTACTTCATAATGCTTTTGTTATTTTTATATTCCTCTGTTAGCAGTGGGATAAAATGGTATTTACAAAAGTTTTATTTACGGAAAAATTACAAGAGCTAGAAATAAAACGTAAGAGGGTAATTTTGTTTAAAATAAAAAGTAGATTATAAACAAATATTAAAAAGATGATTTTACCAGTGGCGTACCACAATTTTCTTCGAAAAACCTTATGGTACAATCCGTACGCGCGCCACTGAGTAACTTACAAAGTCAATTTTTTTTTTATAACTAGGGGATTATCAAATTAAGCTAAGGCTAAAATTTCGTTCCATTATCTTATAATGTTCGAAATTTATTGGAGAAAAACTAAATTTTTTGAAACTTTTTAGCGCCCTGTAGCTTGGAAAAGAAAACCCGTAGAGCATAACTTCATATGAGA
>NW_019417300.1:0-28860 GCF_000390285.2 Anoplophora glabripennis | reverse complement strand
CAGGCCCGGATCCAGAGACTGGTTTTGGGGGTGGCGCAAAGCACTTCTTTCAGAGGAGCTTGACACTAATGAATCCTTCTACTTGCATTAATATCGACTAACTGCCTGTTGTCGTTTGGAGAAATTGAAGATCTTTAAAAAATGTTGTGCTTTGGGGGTGGCGATCGCCACATCGCCACCCCCTCTGGATCCGGGCCTGATTGTTCCAATATTACTTGCGAGTTTTCTTCACTTTACAATCCAATTTCAAAATGAGCCTCATCACTAAAGATGATTTTGTTATAAAAATAATTTTCTTCTTTCATTGCAAGAACCCGATTAACAATTGCATGACGTAATCTATGATCAGTTGGCAATATTACTTGTGTTAATGTATGTTGCAAGCCTCTAAGTGAACATCCGTATGCAAAATATTGAATAAAGTGGTTTGTTTAATGCCTACTTAATTGATATGGTTGGTTCTGCAGTGGCACTACCATTGATAGCTGCAATATTTTCTTGTGACTGACTACTTACAGCTGTAAATTTTACTTCTTTGATCTTGAACTGAAGTAATTAAATCAGGTTCTTCAAATTTCGAATTGTGCTGTTTGTTGGACAACTTGTTTTTCCATATCTTGTACGATATTTTCCTCCAAGTTCTGCATAACCTACACCAAATATAAAATAATGTAGCAATAAAGACGCGTTGTTTAATCGTTTTCTTCTCCACATTTATTAACCGCCATGTTTCTACTTAACAGCTGTCAAAGAACCAAGACCATTCTAGTACAAAAAACACAAATGGCGGCAAATTTAAAAAGTTAACCCAATTTTAAACACTCTCTAGAACAAGAAACTTTTAGAAAAATGAAATTTTGAATTCATACACTAAATGAATGCATTAAATTATGTATTTGTAAAAAAAAATAAATTTTGGTTGCTGCTGCCCTTGTGCGAATTGTTTTTACTATTGACTACGCCAAAATTTTAGTAAAAAAAATGTAAATAATTCTTTAATCTCTTCTATACTATGGTAGAATTTAGTTGTTTATTAGCATCTAAACACACCCCTGGATGCATTGCCTAATACCTACATTATTGCTGTTTCCTTTCTAGACATCCCTGCCAGATATTTACCGAGGCAAGTACCGGGACACCGAGTACAAGAAGGAAGAGACAGGCACGCTCTACGCCAAAGAAGTCAAAGACATATGCGACAAGATTCGGTCCGAGAGCGGAAAGGGCGTTTGCGCCTTCATCGCCGAGAGCCTGATCAGCTGCGGGGGCCAGGTGATTCCCCCGGAGAACTACTTCAAGGAAGTGTACAAGCACGTCAGAGCAGCCGGAGGGATTTGTATAGCTGACGAAGTCCAGGTCGGTTTTGGAAGGATCGGGAAGAACTGGTGGGCCTTCCAGCAGTACGACGTCGAGCCGGACATCGTGACCATGGGCAAACCCATGGGCAACGGCCATCCGGTGGCCTGCGTGGTCACCACGCAGGAGATCGCCGACAGTTTTATGAAAACAGGAGTGGAGTATTTCAATACGGTGAGTAGCGGAAGATAAATCACTCTTTTGGATTGTTTACTTTCCCGAAGAAATTGCAGACCCATAATACTCTATTCTAGTATTAATTCATTGATAAGCAACCGTCTGAGAATGCTAGGAGAAAGTTAGGTACTTACACCGGGAAAGTAACTTTCTCGAATCGCTTCTTTTATATTTTATTAAGGTTATTACACTAAATTTCCCTAAATAATGGTCTATATTATTTATAAAAGATTCCTTCGGCAGCGTTTGAGGATTTCCATCCCCCACGCCTTTTTGAATCTGCCCCCACAATAACTAAAATTGTCGTAGAAAAGTGACGAAAACAGTTTTCATTTTACCAAATTGATGTATTGCCACTACTTGCTTGTAACCTTTTCCATTGAAAGAAAAAGCGAAAATGTTTAATCTTTATTTGTTTATTCTGTTTGATCTCTAATTTTTTTTCGGACCATTTGGGGGAGGCTGCTTTTCATCATAACTCCGCGAGTTTTTGAGCTACGAAATTTTTTCAAAAAGCATTTTAAAGGTCTTTTCACTTTAAAGCACTTTAAAAACGGTTATATTCATTTTCTTCGAAAAATTAGTTCTTTCGCCATTATTTTCGGTAAACGGTTTCATTTTACTTTCCGAAAAATAAACAATCACCTTTAGAGAGTGATAACTCGGTTTTTATTACATCTACGGTAATAAACAAACAATTAATCGATTCGTTATTTCAAACGCTTTATTTTTGCTCTATATAGGTTTTTCGATAAAACGCAACGTTTTCAAGTTATTTATCAAAAATGGTTGAAACTCGGAAAATATTAATTTTTGGAAAAAACGTTATAGAACATTTTTTGCTTAGAATTCATCCCTCTATTGATTTTTGCGATTAAAATGGGTGCCTTTATTGCGAGAAGGGGTGGCATTCACCCCTAGGGTGAAAGCACACATCGGCACTATGTAACTTTTGTTTCTTGAGCAATTTTCTACTCACTGTTAAAATTTCACGTCAATCGGTGCATGTGTCAAGAATTCGGACCTAAAAACCGTCATATACTGAGCTATAAATACCGTAAAACGGGGCTAAATTGATCATTTCGGTGCAACTTTGATCATAGGTACTTCAAAATGTAAAATATATGTCATTTCCGATGACATGATCAATGTTATTGATTAGGCAACCAGTAATATATGTAGTGGAATAAGTAATCTACCAGAATAATCCATCGGTTGTTGTCTGTGCACCCAGTTTAAATGAGAAAAAATTTGAGATATATTAAAATTGTGTAATTATCGTAAATAAACTCTCCAAAATTTCATCTGCATCTAAAAGGACATAGCTCTAACGTAATTATGGTGATTTTCATTCAAAGAGACATTAAGTTATCCTATTTTTTGTACAAACTGGTTGCTTCATTGCATTTCTTACCTCTGTAAAACTACCAAAGCTTCGCGGGGTAACTTTGATCACAGTTTCGGGGTAATTTTGATCGCATGAAAGTACAATTCATAAGTCTGAAATAGAGGCTGTGAGCGTTAAAAGAGGAAATTATATATTTAGAGATTTATAAACTCTTTTTAAGGGTTTAAAAATGTTTTTAATATATTTTTATATGATATTTCTTCTGTTCTGTATTTAGGATATTGTTTTGTTTTTGTTTTTACATAGAGAATATTTTTTTTATTTACATGTTTGTCAGAGAATATATTCTATTACAACTAAAGTGTTTTATTTCAATAAATTTCAGTTATTTGATGAAATAGTGGTTTCTATGCACAAATGAAGATAGTTTATAAATATTTTTTTATCATAGTATCCTATATCTGGGGCTTCATTGGTAACAAGCTTGATTAACTAGCAAAAATGAGCAAAATCCGGACATTATCAAAGTAGCCCCAAAATCAGTAAAATTTTGATCAGCTCATTTTTTTTCTCGCTTGATTTTTATCCAATACATTTTTTGTTTTTACCAAGTTGTAGTAGAAGCAACTTTACATCAACTTGCATTTTTTAATAATTAAAATACTCATTTACTACAATAATATTGAACAAAATTGATCAATATAGACCCGTTTTACGGTACTATTATTAACTTTTATTGCAGTACGGCGGCAACCCAGTATCTTGTGCCGTTGCCAACGCGGTTTTCGACGTTATAGAACGGGAAAACCTGCGTGAACACGCTTTGGTAGTTGGAGAGTACCTGTTGGACAGTTGCCACATTCTAGCGAAGAAGCACAAATGCATTGGAGATGTGCGCGGTATGGGTTTATTTGTCGGAATCGACATTGTTCAAGACAGAGACACCAGGACGCCGGATAAAGAGTGCGCTCAGTACGCGCATCGAAGGTAATTTAACCAATGTTTCCAATAAGTGCCCACCAGTTTCAATTTTGACACGTTCAAATATCTCTAATCTTTTTTTCCCATTTCAGGTTGCGTGAGGAGCACATTTTGATCAGCGTCGATGGGCCGTACAATAACATCATTAAAATCAAGCCTCCTATGATATTCACGAAAGAGAATGTCGATGAAGTGATCTCCACTTTAGACAGGGCGTTTAAAGAGTACCGACATAACAAAGAAATGTATGCTGTTAACTCATCGACTAAGCAGCAGAAGCCAACCGACGTGTCCAGCAAAGAACACAGGCCTAGAAAGGCCTTGTCCGAGACCCAGATTAAGTCTATTTAAATTTATTATTTAATTTATTCTTATTTATTTTAATTTTACATTTTTTTTTATACAGTTAGTTTAAGTTTTCTAGTCAGTATGGCGGTTCCAGGGTTATATTGATTACTTGAGTTGTTTGTACATGAAATTTTATAAATTTCTTAGTTTCACCATTTATCTATCGTCTATTGTTAGTCAATGTTTTAATTGATATCCACTTTATGTAGTGAATTTTTTAATGTATGCTACTCGTTTGACTTAAAATATAGTTCCAAGTGAATTTTTAGTGTTTCATTATCAAATTATTGTTTTTAACGTTGTTACAATTCTAAACAGACTGATGAAATAACTCATTTAGAGGCAAACACAGAAAAAATTGTTACCTACTTGATCTTTTATAAGTGGGCGAAAGATTACGTCAAAAAGAAGTATCCAATACAAAAGTTGTATAGATCATGCAAAAATCTACAACTTTTGTAGTCATTTTTAAACATAACCTCAAAATTTCCGAGAACAATTTAATTTTGACAAAATTTGGTGAAAGTGTACCATTCTGTTTTTTAAATAACCACAAATTTTTTTAGATAAAAAATTAAGAATTTTCCATTAATTTTTTTTCGTTCCGAAACATTTTTTTCCAAACAAAAATTCTACTTACAAAAATCATGGTACAGTTTCGGGTCAAACAGTGAGTGAAACACAATTTCTTTTATATTTTTTCCGAATAATTGAATGGTGTACCTAATCGGCTTTTCAATTTTTTAAAAAATTTCAACAAATTATCAATCATCTGAGGTTGATTAAACAACGAAAATAATCATGTAGCTTCACAATACTCAACCTTAAACCTGAACCCAAAAACATAGCCTCAAATTCATCAAACCTAACCTCAAAGTAATACACATTTGAGGTAAGGTTATGTACATAGCGTAGGTTTGAGGCTTCAGAAATACAAAATATTAGCTATAAAGAGTTTTCAAAGAGTCACATTCTTTGGTTTAGAAAATATCCTTTGTTGGACTTTCTAGCTTAGATTTCCTGGATTCGAGGTTAGATATTTAAAAATAGTGGTTAGAGGCTTCAAAAATAAAAAAATATAAGTTCCAGAAAATAGTTTCCAAGAACTTTTATTCTTTGAAGTGGAACTATACCTACATTAGTACATTCTACGAATTTCTAGCTCATTCGATTTAAAAAATTTCTATATAGATATATCAAATTCTCACCAGGATCATAAAATTAAGCAATTTGAAGAATAAAAAAGAAATTACCACTGAACGGTTAAAATAGCCGAGTGCATAGAATTTTTTCCATATTTCCCACTGTGCGCCGTAGCAATCGATATCGCCGACGTAATTTGAAAGAAGAAGAGCCGACCCGGGTTCGGATGTCAAAAGTTCTCCAAATTCGAGAAAATGCTAACTAAAGGGAACAACTATAGAAGATAATTACCTGAAAGCCAAAAAGGAGGAATGCCTAGTTCCAGAGACCCGGAAATGGACGAGAGGCGAATCCGAGAAGTAGTAATGCGGAGCCGTCATAGCCTGTGTACGAACGTCAACTCGATTACTTACATAAATTAATTATATCTCCATTTAGGCGAGCGGTTCACCCCTAAAGAAAAGGCATGAAGCGATTAAATTTTTAAAACAAAAACCTACAGCATGAAACTCTTTATTTTATAGTGTATTTTTCTGATATTTTCTTATATTTTTCGGAGTGGTCAGTCAATTGTTATAAACAAAAAAGTTGTAAAAAAAATTACTCGTTTTTTGAAGCATATCTAACGCAGTTTATCCTTCGAAATAATCCAAACAACCAATTTCGATTTTCCATCCATTTGTCAATGGATCAATTTCACTATTTGTAGCCTGCTTCCATTCACTTATTTGCCATTTTGATTTTCTTTAAAAGACTGTTTTTTTACTCGCTTTAGACCTTCAATAAAATAATTGACCTATACCAAAAATATATAAAAAATCTGTTCAGTAGTTTTTGAGAAAAAACTTTTTTCACATTAAATTGTAAATATCTCGGAAACAAGGCATTTTTCGAATTTTTGTCAAAGAACAAAAAGTGTTTATTTTGGTCCATTTTACAATAAAAAACTATCAAAGCCATTCGGCGAGTAATTTTTTTTTACAACTTTTTTGTTTATAACAATTGACTGACCACGAAGAAAAATATTAAAAAAAATATGTTAATTATCAGAAAAATACCCTTTGTAAATTTAGTCGGTTACCTTCATTTAGAAGCGTCTTTTTAGGGGTGAACCGCTCGCCTAATTTCGGCATATACACTTCGCTAGCAATATTTTTCATCATTTTTTCTCGCTCATATTTTCGATAATTATTTCTCCATTCATATTTCTCTTTTATTTACCCGGGGACCGCCTAGCCGGGTGTCTCGGCCGGTGGATTTCGATCTGCCGAGGTCACGGACGCAGGCTGTAATTTGGATGGATGACCTAAGGCAGGCTCAGGGACGTGGCTGTGGCAGCCTACCAGAGACCTGGGTCGCTCAACATTTGCCTCATGCGTGTGGTATGGTAATGAGAACAGAGCAAAGAAAATCTCTGTAACTCAAGACTGTGCTATCATACATAAAACTGTACGAGACTTTGCCACCAAGTTGCCACCCGTGTTGTAAATAGAATGGTTTGAAGCAACACTCTCCGACATACATACATACATACATTATGGGTGAACCGCTCGCCTAATTTCGGCATATTCACTTCGCTAGCAATATTTTTTATTATTATTTCTCCATTCATATTTTTCTTTTATTTTGTTACATTTTAATTATAGACTTACCTTATATTGTTTTTGCGCACACAATAATTAAAACGAATTATTTAATCATTTATTTCCTTAAAAAAGAGTACAGGTAAAAAACTAGTTTAAAAATAATTCCTAATACTTTGTAGGTGTTTATATACCGTAAAAATTGAAAATAGACATGGATATTTAAGTACAAATAAAATTAAAAACAATGATAGAAAGCATATGAAAACGTAACTAATAAAGTTTTGACTAAGGTAATGAAATTATAGTCTTACAGTAATAAAAGCAACAATGAAGATTAATACTGTTGAGAACATGGCGCTCGAAGCGCTGGAAGGTGGAATACCGTCAGACATACATTTTTCGGAATATTCTAGCATCGTTCTGAAATTGTCGACGTATTTGATGGAGGTGCCTCCGAAGGTCAAACCAGGCGTGGAATCCTGAAAACAAAGACGTGCAGATAATTCTCGGCAATTAAAAACAAGAAATTATGCATTGGAACTCAGTATTTCACTCCGTAAAAGTGGATGAAACAATTAACACAACTTGTTGACATGCGCTTATTTTACCACAGCTTTAGCTTATCAAATGCAAGTTGGAATAAACAAAATTTAACTATTTAAAAAAATCTGAGGCTCACAAGTGGTTTTAGGCATCACAGGACACGATGCACAAAAAAATCTTACCGGGAAGAGCAAATCGTTGGTGTTGTTAAATCTCTCGAAAACTTTGAAGAACTTATCCAACCGTTGCCCGAATTCCAATTCGATCGCTCTGAGGAATACAACAATATCATCCTTTTTTAAGCTGTCGGCTTTGGCTACCACCCCACCTGCGGTCAAAATCGTCAAGGCAGCCCCTTCGTCCACGTCAAAGCCGGTGTACTCCGCAAGCGTACCGTTTTTGGCTAGGACACGGAATTGCGAGGAAGTTGTCTCGTAGCCGGTCACATCTGAAAGAAAATTAAACGAAATGCAATTGCATAACAAGATGACTTTGCGGTTGAGGTATTACCGTTCTTTGTTATGACGGCATATTCAGCGGCTTGATCCTCCAGACACTTCAAGGCTCCATTCGATCTGTAATATTTATTCCCTTTGTCGGCGTTACAGTACGCGTGAGCTAAAAAAGAAATAAATCTCGTAAGTGTTAAACTTATGTGGAATGGACAACTTGCATATATTTTTTTAAATGTCTAGAAATAATCCTTATATAATCATGTAATGAGAATATTAACAATCTCTTAGAGGTTGTAAATGATTAATTCAAATAAAAAATAACCGAACGAAATTCGCTGTGCGCGCCGCTCTTGTATTTCGGGCTTTTTCCGCAAGATGGGTGTTATGTAACCCCTCCTGAATCGATCTGCCAAATGGCATCGCTTTAGATGGTTGAAGCGAGCTCCTAACACAGTTTTCGTGGGACTCTTCGTACTATCGATGTACTTGCTGAATCATCTTGTCTTTCGTCGAGCTCAGTGCATGGTTTGCAAATGAGATGAATCGCGGTCCCCCGCTTGTCGAGTTTTATTGATGAAAAACCGCATGGCACCGCTTCCTCACCCACCCTACTCACCTGATCTGAGACCCTGTGATTTTTGATCCCCCGGATGAAAAGAGAGCTGAAAGGGAAGCGTTTTGCAGGCATTCCAAAGGTGAAAAGAAGCTGCAAGGCATCAGAAAGGACAAGTACGAAAGATGTTTCGTGAAGTGGAAAAAACGTTTGAAACCAGTGTATTAGTATTAATGAAGTACTAATGAAAGGTGACTAACGTTCGTAACTCGAAAAAATAAATTCTGTATTCTTTTAAAATGGTGTCCGGTTCCCTCCTCGTAAATGCTTTAAACGGACGTTTCTTGCTGCTAATTCGTGACGTCATTTAGTGCGATCGATAATCGAGAAAATTAATGGCTGGGTCTCGAGCAAGGTGAAAAGATGAATAACGGCTGAGTAGTAACAAAAGTCTAGAAACAGCCAAATTCACTGTACTTCGAGAAGAGTGTTCTCGGTCACACTAAATGACGTCACAATGCGTTCTGGAACACATTACAAAATCATAATTTTTAAAATAATTTTAATAGTCTGTAATTAATTTGTAGCATCAAAGAAATAAATAGTTTTATCTGCTAAACACCAGTATTTTTTTTCTGGCACCATTCTTTGAAATGTCTATGCTCGTCGGTAGCGCATTTTCGACTTCTCCGGCAATAAAAATTCGCAGGCAGAAACAATAATTCAAAACCAGCAAAATTGCAACTTTTATGTAGCTTTGTTTATAAACACCTTAGTAATGACAAAATCCAAAAAACCATGGCGACTTTGCAAGATTTCGAATGTCAAAATGAATTGATTAAGAAATGTGAAAAAATAAAACCTAACCTTTATTTCTTGAACCATAAAGAACTGTGGGAGCAGATACAATGTTATACACCACGCAGCAGTTAAGTATAATTGACCAGTCTCGGACTCTATTGCAAAATCGTCCTCGACTGGTAAATAATACTTCCCTCTTTTATGGCGTAAATAACTATTACCATGTTAGTAGTTGTCGGTTGTAGAATATAAATTTAAGAAGATCTAAAAGAAATTTCCATGCAATATACTCACTCAGCGTGTTGACAATCGGTATGCACTGGGCGCACAATTTGGACTGATCGGCGTTTTCGATTTCGTAATCGTTCGAGTTCGCCGACGGAACGCAAGAACTGTCGACGAAGTCGCTGAATATCTTTCCATAGTCGCAGCTGTTCTCCAGAATCTTTTTATCTCTTAGCGTGTGTATGAAAGACAACCATTCTGAAAGTTAAAATTATTTTATTACAAATAATTTCGTTTTGCTTCGATTTTTTACCTTTGCCACCATACTCTGGGAAACACGATCGTTTTCCCTTCAAATCGCTCAAGCTCTTCGGTGGATCGGTTGCATCGGCTCGAATGACAACTAAAATCGAAGACAATTGTCTGGTGTCGGTCTCGGGGTAGGCTACAACGGTCAGTCCTTTCCTAAAATACAAAATTTGTGACAGAATACGTAAAAACAGAGCCAGGAACCGTTTTTTTGGTCAATTACAATTAATTAAGACCCATATTATTTCTGATTCACCAATTTGATGGATTCATTGCTGTCGGTTACAATTAAGAGATAATCTATTATCGCTATAATTAACCGAAAATCATTTTAAATCATCTAGAGTCAATGAAAATTTACAATGAGACAAACACTTGCGAATATCATTTAGGAAGACAGTATAGAACAGTGGCCCCAAAAGAGAGCCTCAGAGCATACCCAAAATAACTTTTTATCCAATCTAGTAGAAAATATAAACAAACTGCACTTACTTTAAGGCAATGTACCCATAGTTGACGTCTGTGAATGTGATGTCCGCCCTGTCTTCCTTGATATCATTTAGACAAGACAGGGTATCCTTATCGGCGGTTTGTATGCACTCTATGACGGGTTGGATCCCGGCATTGAGAGCTGCCTGTTGAAGCCACTTGCATTTTTGCTGCTCCTCGTTGGTGAGGGTGCACCACCTTACCACGAGACCGCATTGTACGGTTTCATTAACTGTGGGGATGCTTCTGCCAGCTAGAAATGATTATATTGCGATTTACCTGACGCAAAGAAAGAATAAATATTACCTTGGACATACACAGACAGTGGTGTTACAGTCGACAATTGTATTTTATCTGTCTGTGCTAAATCCAAAACCTTTTGAAGAGAAGCCAGGTAGACGTCGCTTGATGCGCCCATGGTACTGAATGCTGCCAAGTGGGTGGATAATTTGTCCCCGATAAAACTTTTCACAGCATCGGCACTCGTACTGGAAGAAAAAAGAGATGTATTTGTTTTACTTGAATGGAACAGTATCTGTTTCCTAGAAATGTACCTGTCGGTAATGATGAGTCTATTGAGTTGTTTGGTCCATAAGCATGGGGTTGTAGAATCGCTGACTGTGCCGTCTGTGCACAGATATAGAAAGTTTTCTGCGTTGGTGGAAGAATTGAAGAATAACGCGGCATCGTTTAGTGTTGTCAGCGCTATGTCACCCGCTCTGTCGGTAAGACAGGAAAGGGATTCGTTGAAAGGCACTTGATAGTTTATATTACACCCCTCGGTACCGCAGAGCTCACATAGGTTGGAGTATTTGGTTTCTGAAACAATTGATAAATGATGATAAATCAGGTTATCTGGATAATTTATTTATTAAAGGTGGTGGTTTTCAACTTTTTAACTAGATCATAAGATGAGACAAGTTTAAAAAAATGGCATCTTTATTTCATTTTCATGCTTCGAGAGAAAATTTTGAAAAATATGTGATCAGAAAGTCGCTCTAATTCTGTAACTTCGACGTTTTTCAACGAATCTTGACGATTTTTTTTAACTTAAAGCTCTTTTCACAAGCTTTCCGAATATGTAATAATATATAATTATACCACGCGCGTGCGCCGTAAATTTCATTTTGTAATTAAGGCTAAAAAATAAAAAACTTTCCAGGTTGTAAATTTGAAATTAAAAAAAATTATAGATTTCAATGTATTATTATGAAATCTACCATGAGAAAAATCAGTGCGATTGTGGAAGATGCTCGAGATCGTTCAGACTAATAATTAGTTAATTTGTTTATAAGGCCATAACTTGTAAACTATTCAACTTACCGATTCCAGATTTCGTGTGAGTTATTAGACAGTGATCAGGATTGAGAGGATGCGATGCTAAAACGTTTTGGTAATAATAACGCAGTTTATAAATGTTTAATTCAAAAGTCATAAATAAACTTCTTCTGTTTATAACTTTTGGTCTAATAGATATTTTTTAAGCTTGAGGGCTAGTTTTATAGGTCTTTTGCAGACGAAAAAAAAGTACTTTACTGTTTTCTCGTGGAAATGAACGGAAATAGTATATTAAGCATTAAGAACGGTAAGGGTAATTTACCGTGCGAAGACAATTTTTGGATCCAATTTTATCTGAGAACGGTATAACTCTTAACGTTCGTGATGCTTATACTATTTTTTGCACGATCGCAATAAATGAAAACGAAATTATATATACGTATTTAATTTTTTATGTAACGTCAAAAATGCCGTTTCTGAATAAATTTGCGAAGCAGGTTTTTTGCATAGACCTTATAATTATAATTACTAGGTCTATGATTTTTTGAAATCTACTGATGTTTATTGTTGTCACGGCTTTCTTAATTGACGAAATTGTCAGTTCTAGAATAGAATAGAAATTGAAAAAACATGTACTGCTCCAATTTCTGTAAGCAATTGTACAAACTGTACATTTAATTTCAACATTAATAAATAGATTTAAAATACATCTTTCTTTTATATCAATTACCCACATTTAAAGAATTCTAGAAAACTCATTCCAAATCAATGCGATGTTGAAAATGTCTATTTTGACAGTTATTCACTTACTAGAACGGTAGCCCAGAAAATCCGCATTGGATGCAAGAAACGGCCGGAAATAGTGAACGGAATAGTAGGAAATCGCATACTGGGACCTTTATTTGGATTTTTTTTGCGTTTTCAGCTGATTCCAGCCCTGCAATTAATTGTTCCTAACCCTAATGAGCATGATATGCCTGCTGGTGATCTTTGATTCCAACAAGATTGTGCCTCCCCCCCCCCATGTTCGCCTCGATGTAAGAAATTACCTTAATGAAGTTGAATGGCCACCACGCTCTCCTGACTTAACCCCACTAGATATTTTTTTGTGGGGTTATCTAAAAAGCAAAGTGTATGTGAACAGACCAGACACTATCGAAGGATTGAAAAATGTTATTCAAACTGTAATTGATATCTTTGAACACCGCATTTCGCATTGTGTTAATGGGGGTCACTTTGAACATTTGCTGAAAGTGACAATTTTTATTTACTAGTTGACCTGTTTCAGCGATTTTTTTTTAAATTTCAACTAGAAAAACAATATGAATTTTGTTCCATCAATTTGGGACACACTGTATATGGTTCTATAAGTATTTTATTTACTGGTACTTTTATCACATACAAAGTTAAAAATTAATGACCTTTTTTTACTAAGAAAAATCATATTAATATACACGTACTAGGCACTCGAATAAAGTGGTTAAACTAATTCATTTTTGATAAAAGATTTATCTTTACTAATTACAAGTTCAGATACAAAATATCGCAGTTTTAATACCTACTTGGAACATGGAACACAAAATTTCGCTTATTTTCATTTTTCACGTAATTTGCTGTGCAGTAAGTAAACAATTATTTTTTTATTTAATGTCTTTAATTGTCAATAAGTTTGCAGAGGTTCTTGTTACTTTACCAGAAGGCCAAATAAGAGGACACATTCTACAAACCCCTACCAATTTGAGTTTCTATGCATTTCAAGGAATTCCATATGCTAAACCGCCTTTGGGAACACTGCGATTTCAGGTAAGTCCATACAATTCATAGAAATCAATATTTTAAATACAAAGGATCCCACTAAACATTTTTCAGTTTCTGACATGTTTCAGAAACGTTTCCATTTTTCTTGAAACGTTTCATAAAAAATCCATGCAACGTTCTGGTAACGTTCTAGAAGCCCAAGATGTCCTCCCCAAAATACGTTTCCAATGAAACGTTTCAAAAAATTGGTTTCAGTAACATTCTTTTTATGTTCCATTTATGCCCTCGATATTTTTGTTTTACGTTTCAGTATATTTTCAGAAATGTTTGAGTAACATAATAATTTTATTACCATATTGTTCTCATAATGCTCTCAACTTTAGATCATTTTCATTTCAAAAGCGTTTTTGAAATAGTATAAATAGTGTGAGTATTTTTTTAAATATCTCTAATACTCCTTTGTGATATTTTTATTTGTATTGTGAATGACTTAATTCGAACTAAAAAAAGTTACATTGTATATTAAAAAAAATAAATATGCTCTTCTAGTTTGGGGATGCGGCAACTTTTACTAAGAATTTCTTTCTTTTTGAGAAGCCACTGAAAAAAGTTTCTAATATGGATTATGAATTTTGCCATTCATCGTACAAATAAAAATATCACAAAACAATATCAGAAGCATTAAAAAAAAGCTACACATTTTATATAGTTCAAATACGCTTCTGAAATGGAAATTTTCTAATGTTGAGACCTTCATGAATATGGTAACAATGACGAACTGATAATTAGAAAAAGTTAGTTATGATTATGAATCTTAAAATGGTAGGTACATGAAAAACAAATAACATTACTGAAAAATAATATAAAGTTATAATTTCTTCTACGCATGGTCAATATTACATATATCCTTTTAATAATAATAAATTATACAGCAGAAATAAGGATACAAAATGATATCTTGACAAAGTAAATATCTGTAGGTATACCTAAACTCTTTTATTTAAGCATGCCTATACACATAAACAAATATAAACATTTGTACAAAATATAAAATAAATGACGTCTATTTCACTTGATTCATCCATATTTCAAATAGTTCTCACTGACTAAGTAGTTGCTCTTCAAATTATATCGAAACGTATAGTTGTTGTTCCATTTTCTTAGTTCTTGTCCCTTGTCCTCTTGTCTGTAATAGGTAGTGGGTATAACTATATTTAGGTAGATGTGACGCAAAATTGGAAATCTCTACACATATCGTTTTAAACATTTTGCATCAATATTCATTATTTTATATGCACCTTACAATAACCACAACTGCACACACTACAAATTATCACATAAAATAGCGTCAAAGTAAAGATGAATAACAACGAAACCAAGCAAACTGACAAACCGCAAACCTAACCTAACATAATACGAATTGAAACGACACACGGGAAACAAATAAACTCGGGCTGTTACGCGCAGTCTACGCAAGTCACGAACATACATTTTTTCTAGACTTGTGTTATAAATATGCTACCACATTTTTTTTTCTAATTATGTCTTTATATAACAAAGGCAAATGAACTAACGCTTGAGAAGGATTGGGGATTGAGAGCAAAATTTAACTAATGCCGAATGTTCCATAAGATAAGCAAAAATAGCAAAGGGTTGTTCGTCTGTTATGTTTCCGAGATCGAAAGGGAATGTTTCGAGTAATGTTTCAAACTCTCTTCAATTGTAACGTTTCGGCTATGTTTCACTAAATAAGTTTTCAAGTGCTACATTTCTGTAATGAAACAGAAACGTTTCTAGCACAAAACATCACAGGTTTCTAGTTAGTGTTTCAAATGTTTAATAAAACATCTCATTTGCAACGTTTCATTTACGTTTCGTGTTTAGTGGGGAGCGATCTATATAACAAAAAATGATAACTGTATAGGCACCAGAACCTGCTGAAAGTTGGGATGGAATATTAAATACCACGAAAGATATTGGAAGGTGCTTTTCTGTTGCCAAAAACACAGATGATGAAACTGAAGATTGTCTTTATATAAACGTTTACACCACCAAATTAGAAGAGGTAAGGAAAAATTTTGACTTGTGTAAAAAAAGAGGCGTTTCCGGTATTTATTGTTTAGGAATCCGACATTAAACTTCCTGTGATGGTTTTCATTTTTGGCGGCGGCTTTAGAGACGGAGCTTCCTCGTACAACGTCTACGGACCTGACTTCCTCCTAGAAAAGGATGTGGTTATGGTCTCTTTCAATTACCGCGTAGGTCCGTTTGGGTTTTTATCTACTGGAGATGACGTAGTACCAGGTAATGCGGGACTTAAAGATCAAGTCCTTGCCTTGAAATGGACTAAGCAAAATATTGGACTGTTTGGAGGCAACTCCTCCGAAATTACCATATTTGGGCAGAGCGCGGGCGCAGCTTCGGTTGGCTATCACATCTTAAGCAAGCAGTCTGCAGGTTTGTTATACACAACCCATCTGGCTTTTTTAACCGTGTGAACTATCATCGTTATAGGTCTGTTTCGAGCTGGTATAGCAGAAAGTGGTTCAGCACTAAACCCCTGGGGATTTTTGGACGATCCAAGACCTTACGCTTTTGAGTTAGCTTCAAAAATAACGAACGAAACGTTACCAGACAGCAGTTCAACGCTGTTGGAGTTTTTACAGAACGTAACAGCTAAAGAAATTGACGTGGCATCTACACAAACAGTAAACTATGTAAGTATCGCCATCCTCCAATAAATAACAGGCCTAAGGCGAAAAAATCAATGTGTGATAGAACTAGACCACCATACCCATACGTTGTATGGGTCGGTGAATTCGAATTCGGTGTTGGTTTGACGAAGTTAGCAATTTTTGACACCGGCGAAATAACCTTGAGCATGAAATAACTTCGCCAAATGGACACCGGATTCGGATTCAGCGAACCCAAAAACGTATGGGTGTTGTGGTCTTGTTTATCACATACTGAATTTTTCATTTATGTTGAAAAGATAAAAAACTGAATAAAATAAAATAAAATTTAAAAATTTAGGACCGAGCATTGCCAGTTCTTGAAGTGGAACATGAAGGGGCTTTCCTTACTGAAAACATGTACGAATCATTGGAGGCAGGAGATATAAACAAAATCCCTTTGATAATCGGAATAAATTCGGAAGAATCATTAGGCAACGCAAAAGGTAATTAAAAAAATTGAATTGCATGTACCAATTTTTTAACTTTGTGTTTCATGTTCCAGATTTAGCAGCATTGCTTGAAAAGTTTGTCAAATATGACGATTATCCCGAGCTACTGATTCCCAGCGACATGCACGTGAACGATTCTTCTAATGAAAGCGAAGTGGCTGCAGAAATTAGGAAAATATATGTTGACGAGGGAAATGAAATGCGGAATAACTTGGGCCGGTCATTAGGCGTGAGTAGAACATTTTAGTCAAATATTGTTCTTTTAAACACTAATAGAAATTTAAAGTAGGTATTTGTTGACCGTGAAAGCTTAAAATACAGAAACATAAATTATGCGATATTAGCCGAATTCTTTCATTCACAATTTACAAATTGTATTCTGAAATAAGAGCGGTTCATTAATAAAATTTATGTTTCCGTCATGATTTTTTTTAAAATCAACCAACTAGCCGTGATTTTAGATTATAATCTGAAAATCATATGCAACAGAATTCGGATGTTATTATTATGTTTGTTTCAGTACATTAGCGACAATTCCTATACCAGGGCCATAATAAAACATGCCGAGCTTCAATCTAACTACACCGACGTATATTTCTATCAGTTCTCATACAAAGGTCCAATGGGGAACAATAACATCACTCTAGAAGGTAAACAGTATAAATTAATATTATATTATGAAATGTGTTGACTGCTCTTGTTTTTTTTCTTGGCGCGCTATTATTAGCTCCTGTGTAATTTCTCCCGAAGGTCAACGAAAAACACAAAAGTGTTCATTAAATGAATTAGCAGGTCCCAATGGCATGTACATTATACATAAAGTTGATGTGGGTGCTTTTAGCACATTTAATGAATTTGGGCGATACATGCATGTGCTTTACGAAATATCTCCGGATCAGATAAAGTTCAAATATTAACTAACTAACTTATTTTTATTCAATCGTCTTCAGGGTGGTTCCTAAGTACGCTCCAATTATTTTATATCACTTTAAGGGTTTTTAGTGAACGTGTCTCCCAATATCCCTGCTACTGGGTAATATAATAATTCTATGTAAACAATTTCACTTTTTCACTTCACTTAATTAACTAAATCAGCAGCCCAAACAACTTACGAAATATTAATTTGTCTAAATGTGATATTTTTCAGAAATTCTTTTAACAGCCTGTATTTCGAAGAATTTTTTTCCTTGAAATAATCTAAAAAATCACCCCCTTTATTATCAGATCATACTTAAGTACCCCCTGCACTGTGCACGATCGTGCAAACTACACTTTTTGAATTACGAATTTTTGTGTTTCCCTTGAAGTAACTTCGGCTGATTTGATTTGATAAATGCATATTCAGTATTACTGTGGTTTTCATAGCGCTCTTATTACCGTGGTTTATTGTTTAGATCAGTGTCACAAGTGTACAAAATGTTTGTAGCAAGTCGAATAGTTTTCAATATCTTGAATTTCTGCGAAAAGTTAAAGGCAGAATTTCTTGAAAAAGAGCCCTTAGCTGTTCGATAACGAAAGTGATTCTTATACAGTGATACACGTCTTCATTTTCGACAAAATGTTCGAAATTACCTTTACGAAGTTCAAGAAATTCGGTGGATAGCAGTAGGGTCAGCGATAGCATGGCCATTGCGGTATCCTGATTTAAACCCCTTCAACTTTTGTTTATGGGAACATTAAGAACATTTATGTAATGGTTGGGCTTTATTTTCTTCGCTGTATGTATGTTTATCGATTGGTGAAAATTGTATTACACAAAATTTAAATATCAAGTTTCCTGATTTTTAGCGAAATGAAAATGCGAGTTTTATAAGATCCATTAGGACTGTTAAAAGCGCTATTGTGTCTGCTTTAATTTAAAAAAAAATACTCCGATAGTATAATTATTTTTTGAGATATAACGGTGGAGACCTTAAAAAACATATTCTCATAAAAATAGATTTTTTTTCATTTTTTCGAAATTAAAAAGATCCCGAACAACAAAAAATGTCGTAAAAAGTGGTTTCGTGTACACGATCACCTAATTAAGAAATCGCACCAAGTCTGGTTTGGTTCTACGCCAGGTTATTTATTTCGATAACTAGGCGACTTAGCGTTGCAATTTTGCTCGTCTATTTGTCTTGGTGTGTCAAAACTGCATCAGAAATTCTTAACAGATGTTATAACTTATAACATCACGCACATACTAATTTCTTTCTTGTTTGAAATATTAATTAACATTTACTAATTACGTTTAACAATAGTAGAAATTGCACATTAATAAAAGCAAATAAAAGTAATAATTTAATTCGCCAACTTAAAATAGCTGTGATAAAAACAGTACTATATTATTATTATTACTGTTGCGATTATGGGTAGCACTAAACCCCTTTAATAATTAAATGATACTGTTTATTCACTTATTCAGATATCACATCTATTATGTGTCAAATCAGACTGAAAACTAAAAATATACTCTCTTAAGCGCAGTCAACGAGCTCAGTGCCACAATATACCTCGGTATGTTTATAAGCATTTTTAATTTGTGGGCAAGAGCTCTTGAACCTTCAGCTGATAAATATATAAACATATTAAAAATAGGCATTAGTATCTAAGGATGGGGATGTTTTTGTATACGTAACTTGAGTATCTTTCAACAATTACCTCTACATTCTTTTCCCGTTTTTTGTCGTAAATTTTTTGTACATGCCGACTGACTGTGGGCTAGGTCAGGTATTATATAGTCAACCAAATTCCAGTGGCGTATAAATAAATATTTCATATATTTTTTTATATGTTGTGAATCGCCCTTTTTACAAATTAAACTAGCGGAAAAAGCAAATAGCAGAGAGCAGTGGATAATCTAGGTTAACCATGAATTACTGAACCCTACAATCTAGATTTTCTCTAGGTTTATGACTACATAGACTAATTCAATTTTCGCAGGTGCTGATAAAGTCGGACACAGCGAAGAAAGGCCTTATTACTTTAGAGTTCAATCGAGTGCTTACGACAATTCCGACTTGAGTCAATTTCCTATTTCCGACGTCCTAACCCACTATCGAATGGTCAAGATGTGGACCGATTTCGCCAAAACAATGTAGGTACCAAATTAGGGTTACTAAAAAAAATTTACAGTGTGTTTTGTTTATAGGAACCCAACGCCGGAAAAAAGTGAATTGTTACAAAATATAATTTGGCCCAAAGTGCAACCGGATAATTTTCAGTATATGAATATCGATGCAGATTTGGAAGTGAAAAAGGACCCAAAAGGGGAAAGATATCTAGCTTGGAAGGCGATTTATGAAAAGTGGGGAGTTAGACCTTTCGTCACGTTTTAGTCATTTACCAAATTATTTTTTAAAAATGAATAATATTGAATAAAATACATAATATAAAAGTAACTGTAATTAGAACATTCAAAACGATTAAATAATTATCATATCGGCAACACTCCTTACTATTTACTTGTGTACATCCCTGGTGCTTATATACAATAATAGTAATAATACTCAATCACTTCTACCATACTTTCGATTTGGCGTTTGAATTAACGGTACCCTTATTTATACCAAGAGATTCAGAATGACTGAAGCTTACGCCACATGTAAATGTTACCAAAGATATTAAAATTTACTTCCATTTGATCAAAATTACTTTCCGTTTTCTTAGATTTCCGACCGTCGCGATCTGTCAATTCAGAAACGTCCGTGTTTCCCGCGTGTGCTTGGTGTTGTATTTATTTGTACTCGCCGATTGTGTTTTTATTTGAATTTATCGTTAATCTTCTAAATAATCATCTGTTAGCTGTTATGGCAAGGAAGCAAATACTGATGGTTTCTTTCATATAAAGTATTCGAACTGTTTTAGGTTAGAAAACTGTCTTTGCGTTAGAAGAGTTAGAAGACGATAAATTTATTGCAGAGGCTTACTTTCAGAGTGGTGAACGAGATGGAAAGGGATGGAATTATTCAATCCATTCATGTGTTTTGAAATTCCAGGAAGAGTTTCTAAATCGTGAAGCCGCAATTATTGGTTTAACAACAACTTGACGATGAAAACCTTTTAGATATAACTTATTTTACCGATGAGGCATGGTTTCATCTTAGTGGATACATAAATTCACAAAATTATCGTACGTGGTCTGGGGAGAATCCACACGTTATAATGCAAACAACTTTACATCCTGTTAAAATAGGAGTTTGGGTAGCCATATCTTGCGAAGGACCTATTTTCTTTGAAGAAAATGTGACTGTTGAGTGATATAGACAAAACATTTTGCAGGCATTTTTAAATCAGCTACACGATTCCGAATTGCAAATGGTTACTTTCAACAAGATGGGGCAACAGCACACACAGCTAACACAACACTGGAGTCCCTAAGAGAATATTATGACGATGGCATTATTAGCCGAGGCTTATGGCCTCCAAGATCTCCGGACTTAACTCCCTTAGATTATTATCTCTTTGGAATATTAAAAAATTCCATATATGTAAACAGTTTAGACACAGTTGATGAAATAAAGTACGCCATAACAAATAAATTAGCTAATATTACAGAAAATTACATAATGTATTTAAAAATATTAAATATTCTTATTCTTCATTTCAATGTTTAAATAGTTGTTAGAAATTATAACAAATTAATTACAAAAATTACACAGCCACAAAAAAAAAGTTGTCTATACTTTTCATGCGACATAATATGATGTTATCCGTAGTATTTTTGTCTTCTGATCATGAATCCGGTATCAGAATTGAGCTATCACATCACAGGAATTTCCTAACCTTAAAAAACAGGTCAAAAATGACATAAATTCACGAAAAAATGTTAGGAAAAATACAAAGAAAATTGTTTTCTATAATCAAATGTTCACTTATCTGGTTAAAACCCCGCCGAACGTGAATTGGCGGTCAAATTTGATGGTTCTTTTTCTAACCTCAAAAAAACAGGTAATTTAAAGTCAGATACCAGGAATTTTCAAAAAATAACAGATTCGTGCCAAATTTGATATACGGGGGTTTTCGGGGTCGCTGATCACAGATCCGAGGTCAATTTTGCAAACTTCAAGATGGCAGATCCAAGATGGCCGACCAAATTTTCAAAAAATAACCCATTCGCGCTAAATTTGGTATACGGGGGTTTTCAGGGTCGCTGATCACGGATCTGAGGTCAATTTTGCAAAATTCAAGATGGCGGATCAAATATGGTCGAACAAATTTTCATAAAATAACATTCGTGCCAAATTTGGTATACTGGGGTTTTCGGGCTGGCTGATCACGGATCCGAGGTCAATTTTGCAAAATTCAAGATGGCAGATCCAAGGCCAACCGAATTTAAAAAAATAACACATTCGCGTCAAATTTGGTATACGGGGGTCAGAATTGCGAAATTCATTTTGTAATATTTTTGTTTACTTTATAACCTGAGTACCCAATCATGTTTTAACCATCTTAAAGTACATAAGTAACTAATTAAATTTTTAAAAACGAATTTTTCTACACTTTCTAGCACTTTTTTCGTGAATTTTTGTTATTTTTGACCTGTTTTTTGAGGTTAGGAAATTCCTGTGATGTGATAGCTCAATTCTGACACCGGATTCGTGATCAGGAAGGGCAAAAATACTACGGATAATATATGTTGCATGAAAAGTACAGACAACTTTTTTTTTGTGTTATTACTGGTAGGGACAGAATCAAAATTAAAAGTACATATTCACTTTTTTTACTTTAAACCAATTAAGCAATTATTATTTTAAATTCTTTTATAGGCATTAACATGTTCTTTTTATGTCAGAATTTAAGAAATTTTAAATCGATTTTTTATTCGCATTTTTAAATGAGAAAAGTAAACGTAAATTCATTTAAAAATAGTTGCTTTTAGTTTGAAGTGCGCATAATAAAAAACAAGATATCGATTCTTATTTTAGTTTTGAGGTTAATAATAATAATATCAAAATCATTAACCCTCAAATTAATTAAAGCCAACATTCTGCGTTTTGTGTTGTATTTTTCTGATTAAAAGGAATATGTGACCCTATTGCCACTGCACTTAACCCGCCACTGAATGAAGTAAATCACTGTCAGTGTTGCCAACTACGAAGAGTGAAAATAATAAGAAAGCGTCACATAAATATTTGTAAGTAGCGGCACCATCATCATACATCATTCTATAAGACACTGTCGGAATCAAACAACCAATTGTATTCTTAAAAACAAAAACCAAAAATATAATACTCACTCAGTTGAATGTCGAGAGCTTCAGATTCTGTCCAGGTTCCAGGTCTACAAGCAGTGCCGAAAAAGTTAGACAAGGCCCTGACCCTCTTCTCGAAAACGGTCGCATTTTCGCCGATATCACAATAGCTGCTGTTCAGACTAATGATTTTCGATTCAAATTCTCCTAGAACGAACTTGGTGACCAGTTCGTTGTGTCTGAAACCGGGATGACAGAAGCGTTTTCCCCTCAGGTTTTCGAACCCACCGTCGAACGGTTTTCTGACAATGATTGCCGTTTCGTAGGCGGGATGTTCTGAAAATACATTTAATCTATCACGTTGTCCCAAATATAAAATACACTAAATATATTTTTTTAGTTTAGGACCCAAATTGTATAGAACTTTAATTATTTAGATCTATCATGTAATAAACGTATCGGACGGACACTCTGTATATTAACTAAATATAAAAATACCTGACGCTACTTCTCCAACAACAACCACTGTCGACGACACCAGAGGAGCAGCCAATAAAGCTTCTTCTGGTTTAATTATAGAAAATTGTGGCAAACCTTGGTCTATGTTCAGGATACAGTCGACCCTGTAGAAAAATGCGAAGCCGTGAGTTCCAGTATTAAATTTAAAATAAAAGAATTAATATGTTTTATACTCACGCTGACCCAATGTCCTCAGCACACGCATATTGCTGATCTCTAGCAATTTGCTGGCAAGCATCCCTATCGTATTTCTCGGTACATATTTTGTCTGAAACAAACATTTTAATTAGTACTGATACTGGGTTTGCTTTATTTTTTCTACCGTTCCCGACAAATCAGTTCTTTAAAATATAAGACCTACAAAATAACATATTCAAATATTTTTTTACTTTAGGAAATATAAGAAATATTTATATAAAAAATAAACAGGATGATTCGGTAATAATGTCGTTAATTTTAATTTTTAACCACGCATTTGGAAGGCCTCATGAGACAGAACGTTGAAGCGAAACAGCTGATTTCCCCAGCCGCCTTGAATTTTGCAATTGGTTTCAAAATCAAAGTGCAGCGGATTTTTTAGCCGTACTGTTATTTTAAATAGGTACCATACTAGTCTTTCAAAAGTAATGTCACAATAAGATATATAACGTAATACTAAAATGTAAAAACTCATTAAATTATAAAAAATTGAAATTTATTTATTCGTTATTAAAGCTAGGTTAATGACCAAATATTACGGTAGATCAATATTCACTCTAGATAAACCTTTGTGGGTTTAAATAATGACTTGAAAATATTTTTTCCACCGTAAATATGCATATTAAATTTTTTTTAATCGCGTATTGGTATTCTACTCATTTTTCCCTATCTTCTCTTAAAGTTAATGACATTATGACTGAATCACCCTGTATATGTACACCCCAACTCTATTATTTGTAGTTAAATGTTATTTTAAAAAACTATAGTATTTAATGAAGTTCAAACTTGCTTGCAATTAAATTAACTTTATACAAATTTATAAATTTTTATGATGATGGGTGAATCCACCAGGCTGCATAATTTGTGTCAGTCTTAAATTTTTCCGCTCGTTATCTTGCAAAAGTTGCTTATCAAAGCCCCTAGAAACACGAAACGCGCTTGCCTATCATTATTTATAACTACTATGTCTCAGGATAAACCCGTAATACCTTTCGGCTAAAAGTAAGGATTACGAAACAATCAATTGTGGGCGAATGTAAACATTATTACAACAAGTTATGGTTTATTTTTGGAACAAATCAAATTTAGTACACAGGTTCGTACACGGTTATCTTATACTTCGCCTACGTCATCATCTCATCATTTAAAATAGATTTATTTTATTAGAACACATGTCAAAAATGAAATAATTTGACCAAACATCCATAATTGAAACAATGTGTGACTTTTTCAGCAGCAATTTCACAAACACACTTTTAGGGGGGGAATATTAATACATTGATTTAATACAGTTTCCAATAATGTATTGTACCTATTTTTAATTTTGAGAGTTTAAAAATCTCTAGCAAAACTCCGTAACAGAAAATCCTCATTTCAGTGATATAAAAGAGTTATTTTTTCTGCAAACATGCAGATACATGTAAGTCAAGTATCTGTACTCGTTGCAATAAGAGAGTATCATCACCAATTTTGGATAATTGAAATATCATACGATCAATTAAATTGCGATACTGTTTACCACACTACAGCTGAAATTGTGGCAGGCATCCTATTATTAAAACAAACAATGACTACCTACGTCAGTTACGTCACTTAAATAATAACAAATACAAGATTCTACTAATTGTAGAAGTAATTCACTGTTGTTTAATTTTTCAAAAGAAAAACGATTATATTTAAACAAGTGCATGCAGCATGCAGTACTATGCACTGATCCATAGAAGTGTGAAATAAGTTGATTTAGATTCATTATTTGGAACAAATCAATTTTCCGTTAGTTTACCACTTCATTACGAAAAAAAAAAAAATGCAAATTTGATGAACAAAACAATTAACACTTTTAATAGGTCGATGAAATTTTACTATATAGGAAGTTAAAACTCACACCTGTTGCTTAAAAAGTAAAAAATAGGTACCTATGTACATATACATAAATTCTACTATAAACTTTAAAAAAGTAGATACCTATCTAGGAATTAAAATCATTCAACAGAGCGTTTCTTATATTTTGTAATAAAAAAAAAACAGGAAAAAGATGAAGTTTTGCGTTTTGTCTAAGGGAATAAAAAAAATTGCATTTACCGCCAAGGTATGTATGAAACATGAAACACTTAACAAACCAAATAATTACGGTTTGTTTGTTATTAATAGGTACATGTACATATAATTAAGAGTAGATATAAGACTAAGAAGTTTCCATGATATGAATTTTATTTCTAATTTCCACAACTTTATATTAAATATGTATCTAGATATCAACGTTTTGAAACAGGTGATTAATTAAGTAAATACTACGTGATTCATCCTTTCTCGAAGTTATTGTACTATAGGATATGATATCACAAAAGAATTTTAAACAAACTATAGGTAGGTAGGAACTCCGATTAATTTAGCAAAATTCATATTAGGTATATATTTACTACACGCTATGGATAACTCCTCTCTGGTACACACCTACATTCGTACCGGTTTCAAATTTTGACCATCACGAGATTAACTAGGCTAGTGTTGACAAACATTAACGAAAATAGAAACTCACATATAACTCCGTAAGAATTTACATAAGGCCATAGTACCATGCAGCATATAAAACTTATAGCGATGGACTTCATTTCATTTTATTAAGGCACTCGGCACTCTCGATTCCACAAACCGCGTGATAAAACAAATTTCGTGAAGCGCGATATCACCTGTACGAAGGTTGAAAACATTGTGAAATTTTTAACTCGTCCGTGTCGGTCAATCGGCTGACTGCAATGTTAAGAACTAATGTAATTGGTGGAATACCTCAAATACCGCAAGAGAATTAAAAATTAACTTCATTCATCAGGCAAGTTCGGTATTAACATCTAGACGCTCCAGATATGTTTTCTTCTTTTCTAATTGTAGGAGATGAAAAAACAAAGAAATACATCTAGAGCATCTAGATGTCAATACCGAACCTGCCTATCCTTGAGAAAGCTGTCCTGAGTGGTTCCAGGAGTCAATAAAATTTCCGCACAATGAGATGGTAAAAGATGGGCACAGTTCTCGATCTTGCGTCTTTTTGTCGACTGCATTTATGCATTGGCGTACTCACCAGAATTTTATTTTTAAATCATTATAGGTACATATTTTTTACTACATTTTAAATTTGTTTTATATTTAATAAGGTGGTAAGTGATTAAGGTTGCGTAGTTGTTTTTTTAGTAAAAAATTCCTAAATAAATTCGCATACGTCAGTCATTACTAACTGAATCGTCAAATTGGTTCAGGATGTACACTGATGGGCATCTTAAAGTCCCCACTAGTTGGGTCGCTCTCATTCTATCGCACCCCACCACAAATAATTACGGAATGTTTCGGACTGGGAGTGGGGTGTGGAGATATACTACACCGTGGCATCAAAAACTCTGATATATTCGATAGGGTAAATAATTAATCTGATACCAGTTGCATTTGATATTTTTTTAAATATTATTTTATTAATGATATGTAATGTATTGTAACATTTTCTTGGTTAGTTAAATAATTATATTGAAGAATTTTTTAAAAATAAAATGTTATAAACCGTTTACTATTTTAACCATTGTTCACTACATCCACATACCTGCATATTTAGTGTTTTCCCGTATTAGAGATATTCATTTATAAATGTTGTCTTAAATCAATACATACAGGGTGGACTAATAGTGATTATATTACTCCTATGTCATATAGATAGAAAATACATATTTTATTAGGGCATCGAGCGGTGCCTTAAGGAGGACATTTTAAAAATATTATGAAGTACACGGAGTGTTTTGGAAGGCTATATCAAACATGATTTATAAATGGGATGACCCGTTTTTTATATTTCATATATACAAAATATTTCAGACAAAATAACTAGTTTTCAATATGGAATAAAATATATAAATTGCAAATAAAAATGTAAAATTAATAAATAATTTTATACACCATAAACGTAAACGATAAAGGAAATTTTCTTAATTTTTTTCTTGTAATAATAATTAATTGTTGATTACTGTATGTAGACCAAATATCTCAACATCTTAATTTAATTATCATATATCTCTATCATAGTATACTAATCAATCAGTATGCAATCTTAAATGATTTATGAATGAATTACGTATGGCAATTTTTAAATACATACCTCCACCCTAGGAAAAGTCGCTAAGAATATGGCGAATCCTTCGAGCAGATACTACTGGAGGCATGCCATTGCGAAAATTGTGGCTGAGTGTGCGAGAGAGACAGACAGTACCTCAGGACAAGCGGTCTCACTCTAGCACGCCGCGATTGGTTGGAAATGAATGCTCCAACCAATCGCGGCGTGCTAGAGTGAGACAGCGCGTCTGAGATACTGTCTGTCTCTCAGCCACACTTTTCGCAATGGCATGCTACTTCCAATAGTATAGTAAACGTAACCTGTTCTTTTTCGTGATTTTAATTTAATACTTTTAATTATTATACATTAATGTATGATTCCATTATTGTAATCCAAGGTAATAAAGAGATTGTTAACTATGTAGTAGTGTAACACGTAAATTGAGGTTTTTTTATTAAGAGAAGTTACATTTTTTGGTTAAATACAGGTTTAGTTAGGTATTTGAATTCCAGCAGAAATAATTTAGATTAGATTATATCGGTCTGAATTTTATAAATTTTGTTCAAAAACTTACAAAGCGTATTTATTTTCTAAACATATTTTAAAATGTAAGCCTACTATAATTTTTATTTTAATATTATTAACTATTTATTGGGTATAGTATCTTATAAATAAATAATCACTAATAAAATACACAAGATCAAGATAACTAAACTAAACAACTACTCGACATCATAAAATAAGGTTTTTAATATATGTATAAAGCTGGGTAAATTATTTATTGTTGCTGATATTAACAAAAATAGACATGCATTGCACCGATCAGGAAAAGGCTAGAATAATTGATGCTCTTTGGCAGCAGGGAGATTTAGTTCGTAACATAGGTCGAATTTTAAATAAAGATGAGAGTAGCAAAAAGTTATAATTTTTAATTACACGTCATTTCCGTATATAATTTTATTTATTTTTATTTTAAATGCAGAAAAGTTTCATTTTTTAATTAAATGGAATACGGAAGGCTGTTAGATAGAGCCGCAATTCAATGGCATGGCAAGCGAGTCAACCGAGGCATGCGTGAGCCTCTGGCTCAGATTTTTTTTCACATTCACGTCACCTAATTATACTGTTGCTTTGTTATCGTGCGGATGTTGCATATTTAATTCATCGGTTGGTGTTTATGGTGGTGCGTTGTAGACAACTTAATTTGCTGCTTTTTAATAGATAATGCATACGCCTATGTCCCGTGGTTCAGTTCTGACACCTCTAGTAATAAGCAACATTTTAAGAGAGATAATTTTAACCGTAGCTGATCATAAAACTACATATTCTTGACACAAAAGA
>NW_019417299.1:115094-117920 GCF_000390285.2 Anoplophora glabripennis | reverse complement strand
TAATATTATCATTCGTACGAATTAAAATATTTTCGGATATCGTACATCGGATTTCGGATGCATGGGACACCGGCCTTAAACGAAACCGTTTTATTTTGATAACGTATCAGTATCTTATTATAAACAGTGTAATATAACATATAAACAAATCTAAGTCGTTATAAAATTAGATATAATATGTTTACTGCATGTATGTATTGTTCAGTATGTACTTAGCGAGACTTTAATCATGTCTGTAGATGATAAATTTGTGATATATGGACCAGACTATGGTGGTCCTTTACCGAAAAATACTTTGGGACAAGAAATTCTTGAGAGTCTACTATCGACAAATGGTAATGATATCGCTATGGTAAGTAATAATAAAATGCATATATTAATTCTACCTAAAACTCAGCGTTTAAATAAATAAATAAAGACAATTTATGATGAAGGATTTACATTTATCTTTGGCCTTTGATATTTTGTCATTTGCAGTTATTAATGTCGGAGTTAGTTACTGAGAATATAGGTATATTACCAACTAAATAAGTCGCATTTATATATAATGGCTCATGATGTTTTTGTCATAAAAGCATTATTTGCTATATTCTTTTCGTTTAGTGATTATCAGAAAAGGTACAATTTTAAAAAAAAGACATGTTGGATGAAATTTAGGTAACAAATAAGTTTTATTCCTATACGTACCTACTCGTAAATTCTCCTACATTAGGTTTTATTGAAATACCTTAAGGTGGCCATATCCCTGGCCGAGAAATAGTCAAATTTCTGGCGTTTTAGGTACTGAAATCTTGAAAACTAAAACGTGTACAACAAAAGTAAGCACAAAAATAAAATCCTTGGTGTTCTGTTTATTCATTGTTACTATTTAAATTTACTCAAATAAAATAATAACTAAGAAAAAAGCGTTTGTAAAACATGCGTTTGCTGTTATCCTAACCCCACATTTTAAGAATTATTTTCACGTACTTATAAATAAAAGTAAACAATTTTATATGTAGGACTAAGCAAGTAAATGTTATAAGAATATTTACATGTGGAGTTATATATAAAAAAGTTAGTATTTTCGTAGATTTCAGTACCTAAAACCTTGATGGTTTGATCGTTTTTTGCACCTGTTTATTCGTTTTACTGCGGCGTCTTTGAAAATACTCAGGTGGCATGACATAACATTCCTATTATTTGATAAGCTTTAGATTATTCAGTTATTAAATGTTTGAAATTATTCGTCTTTGTGGAAAACACTACTTAAAGAATATGGGGCCCTTAAAGGGTGACGGAGTTATTGTAAGCAAAATAAACAAAATAATATTTCTTTAAATATCCGTAACTTATTAAAGAAGCAAAATTATATCAAAATAATTTGACTATAGGTATCGATATTTATTTTCACGCAATGAATGTACTATTTACTTACAATTAGATAATATATTTTAACATAATCATACTCAAGGTCATGGCCAGAAAGTGAATTGGATAATTTATTAGATAAATATTGATGAATATTTCAAATACAAAAATTGGTCGTACTGACTTCAATAATTAAAACTCGTCGTAAAATATATAATATATAATATAATTTCAATGTTTTCAATTATTTTTGACAGCTTAAATTTGTTTTGTAATGACAGTTTAAATTCGTTTGTTTTTACTCCCGTATATCATTATAAATAAATAAGTCTGTCAAAGAGATCATTGGCGTTCCAAGCAGGTCAACCGAGACATGCGTAAGGGTACAAATATGCTGGAGCGCTGCTCCACGCGCCAAGCGCCGCTTCACTAGAAAAGTATAATGTATTTCAATGGACCCGCACATAGTGAGGATTTAAGCGTCGCGATGTAGCGAACGACATATTTTCACGATTTCTTTGAAGCTTTTGAAGCGCGTTAGTCTTGAGTTGCATCCATTGTGCACAGGTCGATTTTACGATGGACACAGAACAAATAATTAATTCTGTATATAATAGAAGGGCCATCTGGAATCAGTCATATTCGGATCATCGGAATAGATATGTTCTTGATAAATTGTGGGCAGAAGTAGCTGAAGAATGTAAAAAAACTTGTTATTGTTATGTTGTTTATTTTCTACTATGTAGTACTATTACAAAGATAATAAAAATATTAAAGTGACAATCACAAATAATCAGTTTAATTATTAATAATCTAATTGGAAAGTTATTTACGTAATCTTTAAAAGTATCTCGTATTGCTTTTGCATGATTGGATATGCCAAGTGCTATGATATATGATATGCCCTTTGTGCCAAGTTGTGATCTTCTTCAACTAATGCTAGATGCCTTGGAAACCCTTCTATGTCAATAATTACATTATGTAAAATACATATTGCCTTAATAATTTTGTCGGCAGTCTTTTCATCCATTTCTATAGCTTTAGAAAGAATTCGCCATTTTGAATATATTATTCCAAAAGTACATTCTATCGTTTTTTGGGCTCTAGATAATCGTTGATCGTTTTTCCAGTATATAATTAAACGTATTTATCTCCATTCTGAGATATTCGAAAAATCGTGCAAGATGGTTTTTTAATTGAAGGAAAAGATTATAATATTGTCCATTTTTTTCCTTTTTCTGTTTGTCGGGTGTACCGAATATTCTCTATAACTTTGTAGTATTAAACGCAAAGCAGCGTTATTAAAAATAATTTCATCCTCGCTGTCCGAGAACATCTTTGCAACTGTGACAATAAAATAAATCGTCTTGTTTGTAGCATTCTTTGACGCTTAACTATACATCAGTTAATCTTGAAGCGTCGCGTGAAGCGGCGCTTGGCGCGTGGAGCGGCGCTCCAGCATATTTGTACCCTAAG
>NW_019417299.1:93904-114779 GCF_000390285.2 Anoplophora glabripennis | reverse complement strand
ACAGTGTTCATTGGCCCGGAGCCCTTCTGTGGCACATCTCCCAGTGTGGTCAGGCGGGCTCTGGGCAAATGGACAGAGACAGAACATAGGAAATACTGGACTTCAAGGCCAGGACATAGCCATTCTAAGGAGCTTATGGAGTATCCTTCGAAGGGAAGAGCGAATGAGCTACTGAGCTTGAATAGAATCCGGCTCAGGAGAGTGACAGGACTCATAACGGGACACTGTCACTTTAAGAAACATCTACATAGACTAAAGCTTGTAGACAGTCCGGTCTGCCGAGGATGTGAATCGGCGGATGAAACTTCTCTGCATATCCTGGGCGAGTGCCCGGGATTTGCACGTAGCAGAATGACGCTCCTTGGGAGACCCTATTTGGAACCCAAGGAATTGAGAGAGGTGTCAGCAAGGAAGCTTTTGGACTTTGTAAAAAGGACAAATCTACTTGCTGAATAGGACTAGTAGTGGGGCGCACAATAGGCCTAATTAGGCCGCAGTGCTATATGACTTTTAAAGGACCAACCACTAGATGAAGATGAAGATGAAGATGAAGATGTTAGTACATATACTGTTGCCTTTGTTATCGTGCGGATGTTGCGTAATTAATTCCTACTCGTTGGTGTTTATGGTGGTGTACTGTAGACAATTTAATTTGTTGTTTTTTAATAAATAATGCGTACGCCTATCTCTCGCGGCTCAGTTCGACTGCCCTATTTATAATGTTTATTCTATTATTATTTAATTCACCTTTTAATATTTATTTATGAATTATTGGATAAATAAAGGAGAAGAGGTAACTTCAACATTATAGACCAGTTTTTAAGACAACTAATACATTACGAACTTTTTTCTCAAAGGCACGCAAAATAATATTGCACAAAATTAAAACAATTGGATTTATAATACCTACATCTTGTGAATGCAATAATCTATTGGTGAGACTTCCGATCTGTAAATATTATAATAGATAATCACAAACATTACATTAAAAAGCAAGAATTTGAGAAATAAAAAACTTGCTATCACGCTTGGGGAAACGGTTATAATTCAATGGCCAAAATTTGGAGAAGAAAAGTGATACAGTTAAAACAAAAATTAAAGAGTTCACGATTATTTTATTAAAAGGGAAGGGTGTGTTTCAAAATACTTTGTCAAATGGATCCTTGTTGATTACAAATGCAGAGCCTTCATAAATGATTATAAGCCACGTGATCAGTAATTTTGTTTGGAACAGTAATTTTATTTCCTTCACGTTGGCAATTAAATGCCGGTAATAAGATCAAGATTACATTATATCGCATTCTGTTTCACCGGCTGATGATTGGTCATCTTTCACGAGATTGTGTTCAATCAGTCAGCTATCGCATCATCTCGAACGTAGACGTAACGGTTGGTCATGCTTTTTTGTAAAAGAATCATTCATATTGGTGACATTAAGATTTAAGAATTTTCAGTTGGTAGTACTAACCGTGCATTGTTTTTGACTAAGCTCAGCGGTCATGTGGCTTGTAAACATTTATGAAGGCTCTGTTCTAAAAGAAGTAAGTAATAATAGAATAAATATCATATTGATATCTTTAATTACGGAAACAGACAAAATTAAACAAATTTAAATTGTCATTACAAAAAAAAATTAACTGTCAAAATAATTTTTTGAAAACGAAAACAGATTGACTTTTGAAACGCCAACAACTTATCGAAATACGATAAGATATATGGTGATATGTTTTTTGTATTTTTTATTTGCCTGCCTGTTTATAGTAATATTTTTGATTAGACAAAACTATTTTCTTAAAAATAACCTTGAACTTATCCCTTTTCCTAATATACATATAAAAAGAAAAGAATATGCTCTAACACCTATACGTGCATTGGCCACCATTTATCGAAAACGGTCATTCTAGTGGAATGCAACAAGAACAGTTTTTATAAAGCCTTTAGTCTTGTATCATAGTTAATTCACTTTCAAATATCTCGAAAAAAAATTTTAAGCTAAAGGACCCCGCACAAACCTTATGGAAAATGGCTTTCGGTCAAAATGGCTGAAATTGAAATATGATATAGCTCTCACCTTCCTGAGCAAAAGTTGTCATGGGCCCAAAGCGATCTTATGTGTAGGTTTAAAGATATAGAGCTTTGAAGCTAACGATTTCATAGCACGGTGCTGAATATTAAGTGCAGGATAGGTGTATGTATATCTCCCTTTCTCCGTATATACAGGTTGAGTCAGTTTTTTGTAGACAAACTTTAACAGGAGATAGAACACATGTTTTTAAAAAGAAGTTCCTATAAACATATGTCGTAGAAGGGCTTCGTTTCCGAGATACGGGGTGTTGAATATAAATTTTTTTTCTCGAATATTCATTATAACTTATAAACGAATGCTTAGATTTTTTTCATGTTTGGGAGATAACGCCTATTAACTAAGGGGCATAAAACAAGCGATAAAAATGTTCAAAAACTTGCAGAGTGGCGGAGTGGAGGGGGTGCTCAACCCCTTTCTTAAACAGAACTTCTACGCCAATGACTATTTTTTAAAAAAACTGTTATTTTCATTATCTACATACAGTTTAACAAAAATAATGTCCCTTCTTCTGTTTCGAAATTCCTGTGCGTTTCCGAGTTATTTTGATTTTTAGTGTTTGTTGTGGTACTAAATTAAGTAATTTATTTATTATCAATTATCGGCTAAATATTTAATTCTTTCAACGAAACCTACCTAAATATGGTTTGTTAAGGATTCTAAAAAGCCGAAATCTCTTATTCTTTATCTCTTTCCAATGTAGTCAAAATAAATATTTGTTATATCAAGCCATACTCAAATACAAGACTTTTATAAGTTGAAATCTGTTTAGTACACTAATTTTAACAATCCTTATTTATTATGTGCTGCGTAAATACTAATGTACTGCAACTAAATTAAAAAAAAAAACATTGAATGAACATTGATGTTAATGTTTATGGAGAAATTTTTTGAATTTATAACAATATTTAATTAACAACTTCTTAAAACTTTTTAGCAACTGCACAATAATGTATTGTATGTATGTAATGTAACAGATTTCAACTTATAAAAGTCTTGTATTTGAGTATAGCTTGATATAACAAATATTTATTTTGACTACATTGGAAAGAGATAAAAGAATAAGAGATTTCAGCTTTTTAGAATCCTTAACAAACCATATTTAGGTAGGTTTTGTTGAAAGAATTAAATATTTAGCCGATAATTTATAATAAATAAATTACTTAATTTAGTATCACAACAAACACCAAAAATCAAAATAACTCGGAAACGCACAGCAATTTCGAGACAGAAGAATGGACATTATTTTTGTTAAACTATATGTAGATAAAAAAATAACAGTTTTTTTAAAAATAGTCATTGGCGTAAAAGTTCTGTTTAAGAAAAGGGTTGAGCACCCCCTCCACTCCGCCACTCTGCAAGTTTTTGAACATTTTTATCGCTTGTTTTATGCCCCTTAGTTAATAGGCGTTATCTCCCAAACATGAAAAAAATCTAACCATTCGTTTATAAGTTATAATGAATATTCGAGAAAAATAAATTATATTCAACACCCCGTATCTCGGAAACGAAGCCCTTCTACGACATATGTTTATAGGAACTTCTTTTTAAAAACATGTGTTCTATCTCCTGTTAAAGTTTGTCTACAAAAAACTGACTCAACCTGTATATACGGAGAAAGGGAGATATACATACACCTATCCTGCACTTAATATTCAGCACCGTGCTATGAAATTGTTAGCTTCAAAGCTCTATGTCTTTAAACCTACACATAGGATCGCTTTGGGCCCATGACAACTTTTGCTCAGGAAGGTGAGAGCTATATCATATTTCAATTTCAGCCATTTTGACCGAAAGCCATTTTCCATAAGGTTTGTGCGGGGTCGTTTAGATATCCACTTTCTACTTGAAAAAAGAACTGAAATTTACATTCAATTGTGGCAATCATAAACTTAAAAGTACTTATCAGTTTTGAAAAAAATCACTTCAATTGTTGTTTTGGCACGAATTTTTTTTTAAATTTTATCATCTCGTATCTCGAAAGGCCAATTATACATCCTGTACGCGATACTAACGGCTTGTTTTGGTTCTGTCAACGGACAGTCTCGGAAACAGTTCAATATAGTTACCCAAGTATATTGTCAGTATGTCCCCAGTATGTCTTGGCTTAGATGTTCTTATGAATGGAATGGTTAAATGATTTGAACCGTTCTAGAACCGTTCTCTGTCGGAACCAAAACAAAGCTAACAACAGCGGCGTTACACGATAAATAAAACTCTCTCTAACGATGGAACTACTAAATACAAATGGTCGTATAAATTGAATGATACTGATAAGGATGTTTTTTTTCGTTTTATCTTCATGGAGGTAACATGCCAATACTTGTTAGAAATAATAAACAAATTGAAAATTAACTAAATTAGCGAATGTTCATTATTGCCTTGCTTGAAACGGTGTACAAATATTGGAATATTATTTAAATTCATTTGAATAACTAAGCAAAGGTCAGTTATATTTGCAACTATTTAAATAATTTTGAATCAGTGACGGATCAGATTTTGTATAAATATATTTAATAAAGGGTGATTCAGTCATATTGTCATTAATTTTAACCATGTATTCGGAAGGAATAATAAAGACAGAAAATCGGAAAAAAAAATTTTTTTATTCAACTTTTAAAAATTAAGGAAATCAACACATAACTTCCGCTAAGAGGGCGGTCCGGCCAGATGCACGGATACTCGGAAAATTTTGTAACGTAATGTCACGAATAAATCGTCAGCTGAAGCGAACAGCGTTGCTATAGTAGGATCGTATACGATGCAAAGTAGAGCAAAAAATTGTCGGCCTTTTATCAAAGGAAAATCGTGTCATCATGTTTAGGAGGCGTAAGATAAATCTTTTCAAATTTAAAATGAAATTCAATGTAAAATCTGAAATACCGCTGCATACGCACTGTGTTCTGGTAGTAGCTGTAGTCGCCCAGGTGCATCGAGTGTACGAACTGGTCGGTTATACGTCAAATACTAACCTGGCGAGCTTTGCCGTCAATTAGAGAGCGCTTCCAAAAAACAAGTAAACAACAGTGGCGCGTACAGAGGTAAAATGTAGTACATATGTGGAATTTAGGAAACAAATTGGATTTATAATAAATTACATTTAAAATAAATAGTTTATGAGAATAAAGGAATTTTTGTAGCAACAAGGGTGCCAGACCTGAACTGATCCCCTCGTCCCTTCATAATGTATAAAGAAATTATTCAATTTGTAAAACCCTTAAAGGCGTACTTCATTGGTTCCCTTGACAGGCAATGATTTATTACTTTGCATCGAATATGATCGTACTATAAGTTCACATCATAATCATGGTTCACATTTACTTTGGGTTTCGCGTTAAACGTATCCACTTAATCCGCTTTAGTATACGTATACACATGTACGAAACCAATAAAATGCAAGTAAATAAGGGAGCCATGCTGTATTTTATTATAAATAATTTTAACAATTGTATTAACTTGTGCAAAATGTTTTAACAAGCCTGACATCTCGAAGTCAACTTTCGTTATAAGAAAATAAATAAAGCAGAGGTTTGTAGGCACACCGTATTTTATCAAATAAAAAAAGTCGGCACACTAAATACCCAAATATACAAAATACACTACACACGGTTACAAAACCATTAACAATTTAAAGCGTTTATTCAAATCTACCACCCTCCATATCTCCCGCATTTTTCTCGCAAAGGAGTGAACATCACACCATACAGATGGATGTGGATGGGAAAGACACACGAAACCGTTAGTTTATTTCGGTTTGTTTAAAGTGCCGGTCGTGATGGCTTTGTATACGAATGCCGAATATGTTGATATGGTGATTTTATACGGAGAGTGTGTACAAAACGCAAATGCCGCTGCAATTGATTATCGGACACGTTTCCGTGATAGACAGAACTTCCTAAGCCCACGGACAATTGTGCAAGCCGTTCAACGTCTTCGTGACACAGGGTCTATCATACGCGCAGAGAACGTGCACATCGACAAAATGACTTAAATGTGATAGAAGCTGTTTTAAATTTAGTGGAGGAGCAGCCACAAGAACAATTTCAAGACGATTGGAGATATCACAAACCAAAGTATGGCGGATATTGCGCGAGAATTCACTCAACCCGTACCATTTTCAAAAAGTTCAAGCTTTAGAACCAGCTGATTTCCCCAATCGTCTTGAATTTTGCATTTGGTTCCTAAATCGAAGTGCAGCAGAACTTAACTTTATTAACAAAGTGCTCTGGACGGATTAATGCAGTGCTCGTGCTGGCATTTTAAACAGGTAAAAAACATATTACTTTCTCATAAACAATAAGTGCCTACCTAGGTTACACCAAAGTTTACATTTACAATAAAGTTTATATGTATTATGTAAACTTTGGTTATACGCAACTGCATATTGAATAATAAATTGAACATAATACTAAAACTGTGTATTATTTAACAGAATAAATTATAAAACCTGATGAAAACAAAAATAATATTAAAAATGATAAATTGTAATAACCGTACATTCGAAAACAATCATCCCTATTCATTTGTTGTTTTAGCATCAACGTTAATGAATAAATAAAAATAACAATTGTTATCGCAATATTTAAGGTAAAATATCTTTTTATCATGTATCGAGACAGAAATGTTTGTACATATGTATTATATTTTACCTTTGTACGCGCCACTGTTGTTTACTTGTTTTTTGGAGGCGCTCTCTGATTTACGACCAAGCTCGCCAGGTTAGTATTTGACGTATAACCGACCACTTCGTACACTCGATGCACCTGGGCTACTACAGCTACTACCAGAACATAGTGCGTATGCAGCGGTATTTCAGATTTTACATTCAATTTCATTTTAAATTTGAAATGGTTCATCATACACCTCCTAAAAATGATTATGATGTTAATAAAAACTGATTTTTGGCAAGGCATGCTCAGACCTCTTCGCGGTTCTTGCTGGGCAACAATAACAATTTAATATGTTGATTGCATAATTATAACCGATCAGTAACAGCCTGAAAAGGGGGTTAAATAATGATTTGAATTTTTTCTTTCAGCTTAAATATGCATTAATTTTTTTTTTAATCAAGCCATCGTATTATACTCATTTTTATCTATCTCCTCTTAAAATTAATGACTATACAGGGTGACTGAATCACCCTGTATAGTCAAGGCCGCAATGGGAGGTTATAGTTCTTATCCCACTCACATTCCATATGTTCGTCAAAGGACCCCTCATAATTCTTATGGAAATTGGATCCCGGTCAAATTCATTGAAACTTCAGAATATTGTTGTTCTTGATGTGCTGATCAAAAGCTCCAATAAGCACGAGGTCCAAAAACCCATAGTTTTCGAGTTAGAGAACGTCAAAGTTACGGTAATTAGCTATATTCGTCGTTCTCGTAGAGGGTTAATTCTCTCTTTCATCTCTATCTAAGAGTTCTCAGTGGAGAATTTTATCAATTTATTTCGAAGCGTTTTCGATATATTGTAATAAAATTGTGTCTTAATGGCCCCCTTTAAAGGGGCACAGCGCCACAGGGGGGCCTTTTCGGTCACATGTTGATATGAACTTTCTAACAATTTTAATTTAGGTTAATTAAAAAAAAATAGTAACTATAATAACTAATAATATTCAGTATTCACTTGTCACATTTTTAGTACCTACTTTTTATAATTTCAGTTTAATCTAATCAAGGATGAAATTTTCTGAACGGCCAAAAATAGTTTTAAACAATTAACTACTTAAATAAACATTTTAAAATAAAAGGTTATTTATCTCTTTTATCTCTGCAGAAATATCCAAGTAATTAAAGAAAGTAGTGAATATCATATTTTCTTTTATTTTCAGGAAGATGCGTTTACTGGAAGGAAATTGTCTTACAAAACCTTATTGCAAGAAGTGTGCAACTTAGCGGAAGCTCTTCGTAATTACGGGTGCTTACCTGGCACTGTAATATCAGTAAGCAGTGAAAATAACCTAGAGTTTTTCATTCCCGTTTTAGCATCGCTTCTTATAGGCTGTATAGTTGCCCCTATCAATCACAGTTATACTGAGACAGAACTGAACCATACCTTAAACATCAGTAAGCCGAAAGTAGTATTCTGTTCATCAGAAGTTGTGGATAAATTTGTTAAACTGAAACTCGAGTTGGGATTTATAGATAAAATAATTATTATCGACTCAAATTTAACAGTGTCTGGAAATCCCCAAACTGAAACTTTGAAAGAATATGTATTTAATAGTCTTAAGGGCAGAACGGTTCTGCCGTACAACTTTCGACCGTTTGTTGATGATACAGAGAATCTTGGTGCATTTATATTATGTTCCTCTGGTACTACAGGGTTGCCAAAGGGAGTGTTGTTATCACATCTCAATATAATGGTTAGGATAGCACATTCTAGGTAAGATTTTACTCAGTGGGTAGAAAAGGGCAACACAATTATCAATAATACAAAATTTCTGCCAGGTAGCATAAAAAACATCAATCCATTTAAAATAAATTGATAATTTACCATGACAAAATTGATGTCTCAATATTTAGTACTTTCGAGCTATTAAAGCTAATTTTTAAGGAGTTACAGCTTGCAATATTTGTTATCAGACTTTTGGTAAAATATATTATCTCAGGCATATTCACTCTATCCTTGTTGTCCATTATTAACGTTATTATCATCAACTCATATTTTTTAAAATATATGTATAGTCCTTTTAATATTTCGTGCCATGGAATTTCTTATTTTTTTTTATGTTCTATGATGTACAGAGCAAGTAAAATTCAATAGGGTTTCAGAGTGTCTCATAAGTAACTAAAGAGAAAAAAACTAATGACGAGAAAAACTAGTAACACAATAGAAAATTTTCGATAACAACATTCAAATAATTTTAGTATTATAGAAGTGTTTTTGAATTTGAAAATTTTAATTTCAATTACAGCACACTTTTAATCACCTACAGAATGAGAATTTCTTAAAGTGAAATATCAAATGTCTCCAATGTTACTTAATTTTTTGTAAATGTCTAATTTGTATTAAAAATAAGAAGAAAAATAGTAAATTTCTTTTTCTAGGATATCTGATTATTACTTTATGAAGAAAGCAGACCTGGGACTTATGCCATTTTTCCACGGTTTTGGATTAAATGTTACTTTAGGGGCACTATTAAATAAAGATAAAGTTATAGTTATGAAAAGATTTGATGAAGACATATTTTTAAAATCTATACAAGACTATAAAATAGGCACTTTGTCCCTTGCTCCGCCTCTAGCAGTTTTCTTGGAGAAGAGTCCGAAAGTTTTAAAATACGATTTATCCTGCATTGAGGATATTATATGTGGAGCAGCGCCGCTTAGCAAGCACACGGAGAATGCAATAAGAAAAAGGTAGCAATAATTATTATTTTTCTTTTCTAGTTAAGGGTGTTTATAGTATGTCCTAATAAAAATTAGCCTGAGACAGACCAATTTTCATCATCCCCGATCTCCAAACTAAAACTTTTGTAGTTGTAGTCGCATGGGAAAATATCCAGTAAATAAACACGATATCGTGCCAATATTCATGGCAGGATAAATGACCAAGAATGGAGCGAGGCCGAGCGGTAATATCGCTCTTTACCCGCTGCTATCGCTGTAGGTCCGGACGCCTCATCAATTCCGACCGCTGACACGACCAACGTGGGGCCTCCTCCTGTTCCAGCTGGGTCTCGCCGACAGGAGCTCATCTTCTGTTCTTTCTTTGCCGATTCGTCTGACCCACTGGGGGCAATCATGTCTTGGCCACGGATGTGACTAACTGCAATTGGGGTGGTGAATTTTTAATGTTAGGTTAGGATTAGCAGTGCAACATTTTAGGAGACACTCGGCCAAAAAATCGTAAAGAAACGGTCGCGTGGTCTGATGTAGGTTGGAGTTCTGTATGTGTCTCTTCATTATCACAACTTACCCCGCGTCTGGGAGTAGGTTGGAGTTCTGTATTTGTCTCTCCATTATCGCAACTTACTCCGCGCCTAGGAGTTGCTACCTCAGCCGCTTCGGATCGGTAATCTACTGCTGTTTGGTTCTGCTGGTTGCTGTGGAGTTCGGCGCAGAGTTGACGTGAATCCCAGATCTCTGCGAATGTGGCTGTTGTAAACGAACCATGGAGCCCCTGTCTCACAACGAAGTGCGACATTTCTCTGTACCATCAGCTTACATCAACTGTGGTTCCAGTACAGTTCTGATGAGAGTCAGCTTATTTCACAGGTTAAGACGGCTGTTCTTGCGCAGGAGCGGATAAAGCTTCGCCCTCACCAAATAGGATATACAAATAAGAGATTTCACTTCATTCATAATCGTGGATCATATTTTATCTTTTTCTAACATGCGCAAGGCACAAAGATATTGAACCGAATTTTTGTTGTCACGCGCAACTTGTACTAAAATTCGTGTTCGTATGGTTTGTTGTTTACTCATTGGCTAAACCATCTGGCACCATAGATACAACTGATCTCAGATACTCGAATATTTTCAATTTCACTCACTGTACGGCACAGTTGCAGAGACAGAAAATGTGGCATAGGTGATTGATAAAATCAAAGCCGTTAAATTACAAATTTTACTAAAAGTTGAGCCCGACAACAAAATTCGGTTCAAAGTCTTTGTGACTTGCGCGTATTAGAAAAAGATAAAATATGATCCACGATTATGAATGAAGTGAAATCTCTCTTATTTGTATATCCTCTTTGACGAGATGGTAGCCAAACTCAAGCTACTAAATTTTCTTGTAATTTCAAAACAATAATAATAATAATAATAATAATAATGATGATGATAATGANATTTAAAATAAATTGATAATTTACCATGACAAAATTGATGTCTCAATATTTAGTACTTTCGAGCTATTAAAGCTAATTTTTAAGGAGTTACAGCTTGCAATATTTGTTATCAGACTTTTGGTAAAATATATTATCTCAGGCATATTCACTCTATCCTTGTTGTCCATTATTAACGTTATTATCATCAACTCATATTTTTTAAAATATATGTATAGTCCTTTTAATATTTCGTGCCATGGAATTTCTTATTTTTTTTATGTTCTATGATGTACAGAGCAAGTAAAATTCAATAGGGTTTCAGAGTGTCTCATAAGTAACTAAAGAGAAAAAACTAAAAATTTTCGATAACAACATTCAAATAATTTTAGTATTATAGAAGTGTTTTTGAATTTGAAAATTTTAATTTCAATTACAGCACACTTTTAATCACCTACAGAATGAGAATTTCTTAAAGTGAAATATCAAATGTCTCTAATGTTACTTAATTTTTTGTAAATGTCTAATTTGTATTAAAAATAAGAAGAAAAATAGTAAATTTCTTTTTCTAGGATATCTGATTATTACTTTATGAAGAAAGCAGACCTGGGACTTATGCCATTTTTCCACGGTTTTGGATTAAATGTTACTTTAGGGGCACTATTAAATAAAGATAAAGTTATAGTTATGAAAAGATTTGATGAAGACATATTTTTAAAATCTATACAAGACTATAAAATAGGTACTTTGTCCCTTGCTCCGCCTCTAGCAGTTTTCTTGGAGAAGAGTCCGAAAGTTTTAAAATACGATTTATCCTGCATTGAGGATATTATATGTGGAGCAGCGCCGCTTAGCAAGCACACAGAGAATGCAATAAGAAAAAGGTAGCAATAATTATTATTTTTCTTTTCTAGTTAAGGGTGTATATAGTATGTTCTAATAAAAATTAGCCTGAGACAGACCGATTTTCATCATCCCCGGTCTCCAAACTAAAACTCTTGTAGTTGTAGTCGCATGGAAAAATATCCAGTAAATAAACACGATATCGTGCCAATATTCATGGCAGGATAAATGACCAAGAATGGAGCGAGGCCGAGCGGTAATATCGCTCTTTACCCGCTGCTATCGCTGTAGGTCCGGACGCCTCATCAATTCCGACCGCTGACACGACCAACGTGGGGCCTCCTCCTGTTCCAGCTGGGTCTCGCCGACAGGAGCTCATCTTCTGTTCTTTCTTTGCCGATTCGTCTGACCCACTGGGGGCAATCATGTCTTGGCCACGGATGTGACTAACTGCAATTGGGGTGGTGAATTTTTAATGTTAGGTTAGGATTAGCAGTGCAACATTTTAGGAGACACTCGGCCAAAAAATCGTAAAGAAATGGTCGCGTGGTCTGATGTAGGTTGGAGTTCTGTATTTGTCTTTCCATTATCGCAACTTACTCCGCGTCTAGGAGTTGCTACCTCAGCCGCTTCGGATCGGTAATCTACTGCTGTTTGGTGGACTTGTGCGGGGGAGGAGGCGGCATATTACCATTATTAAGCAGGCTGCATTTGCGCCCAGGAACGACTTATGTTGGTAGGCCCTAACCACCATTCAGTGCAGGAATGAGGGAAACCTGGAAAACCTCATTAATTAAGGGGGTAGTCAAATGCCAACCGGTGTAAATCTCTCATATTGGCCCAAGGCAACCCTACCATACTTGCATAGAGGGTGCCAATCCTCCGTATAATCATAGCTAATCTACGGTCTACCGGCCGCTGGAATCGAACCCGGGCAGAATTAGTACTAATCGATTTAAGTACTGAAGCCTTAAACCGTACGTCTATCGACCGGTCGTGCTCAGACAAATGAATGAATGTTGAATTTCGGAGGTAGTAAACACACTTTTGATTTTTAATAGAACGTCATGTACATTTTTACAAATTTCATCCATAAGAATTAAAGTAGTTTGATAGATCTCAAAAAATAAGGAAGGTATAACTAAAAAAGCGAGTCATAAACATTAGACAAAGACTTGTTGATAGGAGCGAACAGTTATTTTCTTCTAATAAGACAATCTCTTTTGATGTTTACTAATCTTTTTTAGACTGATCAATCTAAAGACGCTTAGACAAGGCTATGGTTTATCCGAAGCCACATTGACTATCACAATGATAGAAAAGGGAAAACAAAGAGAAGGTTCGTCTGGAAAAGTCATGAATCATATGGCAATGAAAATACAAGATCCAGTGTCGGGGAAATCCTTAGGTCCTAATCAGGTCGGAGAGATATGTATTAAAGGTCCTTTGGTGATGATAGGATACTACAACAACGAAAAAGCTACAACAGAGACGTTCACCTCTGATGGTTGGCTTAAAACAGGCGATCTGGCATATTATGATGACGAGAAATACTTTTATATAGTGGATAGACTTAAAGAACTTATTAAATATAAAGGATATCAGGTAACCGCTCTTACAATAAAAATAACTTTGGACTTAGAACTAAAAGCTTTTATTTTATTTTATTAGAAAAAGCAATCTTAAAAATGCAGAGATTATTTAGTTACACTAGATAAAGTTCGTATTGATGGTTGTTCAAAGTGATATTGTAGCTGTTGAAAACAAGAATATAATAATTTCTTTGAAAGTTTGCAACAATGTTTAATGATTTCAATATACAGGGTGGCCAAATGAAAACGAAACAGAGCCAATTTTCAGGAACTGCGTCAAGATTGTAGAAAAATGCTCAGACCCGTCGATTTTAGATTAAAGGGGGACATTCTTTGCTGGTATTTTTGACTCCGCCACTTTCACCCCCAAGCATCACCCCAAAATATTTAAATGGCATTGAGGACGAATTTTACGAAATAATGAGTGAGCGAGCAGGGAACGATCCACAGTTCCTTTTTAACATCTGTTTTTCTGATTAATGCAGTTTTTTCTTGAACGGGACTGCAAATTGTCACAATTGCCGCTATTGGTCCCATTCAAACTCAAGAGTTTTTTACGAGGTGCATACACAGCAACCGGAAAAATTAAATGTATGGGCTGGAATTTTCGGTGAATTTTCGATGTATTTACAATTACTGGAAGACGCTATTGACCCTGCATTAACTGATATTATTAAAAATGTTCCATAGTATGATGAAGATCATTTGATTTTTCAACAGGACGGTGCTCCTCCGCATTTATGCGTTAATTGTCCGTCAGTATTTGGACCAACGTTTTCTACGGAATTGGATTGGGAGAAAAGGCAGCATTGAGTGGCCTCCACGATCACCGGATTTATCGCACCTTGATTTCTTTTTATGGTGATACCTAAAATATAAAATCTATAAAACACAGCCAGCGTCACTGAAAGATTTGCGTCAAAGAATCGTCGAGGAATGCCGTCGAATCACTCCGGAAATGCTTCGGAATGTGCGCGAACGTTTCGAACACAATCTTTATTCTTGTATGGAAGCGGACGGTCATCAGTTTCAATATTTAATCAACTAAGTTGTAAGTAAGCAACTAAACATAATTTAAATTTTAAAATGTAAATTTTTTTCAAAGTATTTGGAGGAATTATAAAATTTAAAGTCTTGTGTAAAGAGAATTGTAAGAGCTTTCAAAAGAAATATTATTCAACCTCCAATGCCATTTAAATATTTTGGGGTGATGTTTACCCTTGCTTGGGGGTGAAAGTGGCGGAGTCAAAAATACCAGTAAAGAATGTCCCCCTTTAATCTAAAATCGACGGGTCTGAGCGTTTTTCTACAATCTTGACGCAGTTCCTGAAAATGGCTCTGTTTCGTTTTCATTTGGCCACCCTGTATTAAAGTATATGGTTTTTCATTAGTTCTATCCAGATTGATTATTATTTTATATTTTTATTTCAAATAATTATTAATGGGTTCTTTAGCATTGCTATAATTCATTTGATGAAAATTTTGGGAATACCTTTGCTTTAGGATAATAGTTTGAATTAACTTAAAATCTGTAAACGAAATAAAAATTACTAAAGTAATATAATTTAAAAAAAAAACGTTCATATGGTACCTGGATTGTTTCTAAAAATATATTATATTCTTTTAGGTGGCTCCAGCCGAATTAGAAGCCATATTACTGAAACACCCAAAAGTTCGAGATGTAGGTGTAGTTGGTCTTCCAGATGAACTATCAGGGGAACTGCCTTTGGCATTTGTAGTTTTGCATGATGGAGTTAGTGCGACTGAAAAAGAATTGCAGTTGTATGTTGCCAGTAAGTAACAGCTCTTTTACATTGTTGTTTATAAAATCAGAATTACTATACACAATAAAATCCAAATATCAAATTACAATGATATAATAATGACGAAAAAATTTGTTGTTAATGTATTCACTAATAATTAATTTGTATACAGGGTGATTCACAAACGGTGACCAAAAATGAAACCTCGTATTCTTTGGTGAATTTTAAGTGGAGTCTTTCGTATAAAGTTTTTATCTAGGATGTTTCGTTAAAAAGATACAGGGTGTCAAACTTAAAAAAATATTTTTTATTATTTTAAATAATTTAAAAACTAGTAAGTGAAATAATTTGAAATGGATCATATGTATTTATGAAACACTGTCCAAAATCTGAGGCCGTTTCCAGTTGCGGAAATACAGGGTATCTGTGGCATATTTTTTAAAATAAAATAGTATGCCGTAGCTTTACGGTAACAATCATGATATTTTTGGATTCGACTTTCAATTTTCTACAAATTACCTACTACTCGAAAAAAACGTAACTTTCGAGTAAAACTTGAAAAACGAACTAAAAGCACTTCGATATTCGAATAAAATGCGGTTTAAAATTACATAGGCTGCGATAGCAACTTTGACATTCTAGAAGTTAGAAGAAAGAATAAATAATACTTTTCATCAGAATCAAGCAACAACAAATTTCGAACAAATAACATTTTCGTTACTAAAACTCGGCTGTATTCGTGGAAATGGAGGTATTTTTGATCATTTACAAATAAAATCATTAAAATGATGGCTAATGTTATTAATTTCTTTATTTGAATAAATAGCCAAAGGATTAGTATCTGTCATGTCATTTGAGTAAAAGTGTTCGTTTGTTTTTAAGTTTTATTTGAAAATCAGATTGTTTTCGAAAAACATAAGAGAGTAGTAATTTGTAGAAAATTGAAAGACGAATCCAAATATCATGATTGTTACCGTAAAGCAGTGGTGTACTATTTTATTTAGAAAAATATGCCTCAGATTTTGGACAATGTTTAAATACATACTTGTGCCCAGTTTCAAATTATTTCACTTACTAGTTTTTAAATTATTTAAAAAAATTAAAAATATTTTTAAATTTAACATCATTAACATCTTTATAACGAAGCGCCCTAGATAAAAACTTTATACGAAAGACTCACCTTAAAATTCACCAAAGAATAAGAGGTTTCATTTTTGGTCACCGTTTGTGAATAATAGTTTGTGATGAGTTCGTTTATATTAAAATTTAGTGAATAAACGAAAATTGCAAACAACATAAATGTACATATTTTAAATTGTTTCAGGTCTATTGTCGCCTCAAAAGCATCTAAGAGGAGGAGTAATTTTCATTTCAGAGATACCAAAAAATCCAAGCGGAAAAATATTAAGAAGAATTTTGAGAGAAAAAGCAAAACATTGTAAACCTCGATTAGAAACAAAACTTTAGTTTCTAGAATTATTATAACAAGTGTTTTTAAAATATGGTGTCAACCTGAAACAAGGAGATAGGTATTTTAAAATAATAGGTCCGAAAGTGCTTAGTAAACATATTACAGAATAATAAACGCGTACTACCAAAAACACATTTTTTTAAATAAAACCTTTAAATAAAACCAAGGCGATTGTTCAGATAATAATAAAATTTGGCTAGGGCGAATAACAAAAAAAATACACCCATGAGATTATTTCAATGGATATTCTAAAACTCTATACCAAATCCAATCTTCCATTTTGGAGTTATTTAATAAGAAACATGTTTTTGGCAGAGTTCATTTATGATCCTGTAACTTTTTTAGTAAATATTTTCGGATCCATCTTCATACAAAACATTTTGCTTAACATTTCCCTTCTTTTGACTCCTGCTTCAATTTCCCACAATATTTTAGGAACACCGTATATATTATTAATTGGTTATATATTTAATTACATTGTTTAAATATATTATTTAAATATAATAAATTACATGATTAATTTGTATTTAATCAATGAAGTATCCTTTTATAAAACCTTCCTTGCATGATCTAAATTACCAACTTTTTATGTTTTTTCTGGGTCAAATGTACTCCTTATCGTTTTATTTATTAAATTGTATTTTTGTAATATTGTATTATCTATAAATTTGGAAATCTAAAAAAAAACTACATGAAAAATGAAGTCAATGTTCTTTGACACCAGACAATATAGAGGTATGCAAATGATATTCAACCTCACAGAAAAGATTGCTAACTGCTGATACTGCGGGAAGCAAGTTCTCCAGTTACACGCCCCATCTGGCATTGAATTAACCATGCTAATATTCAGTAAACAGTTAGTAACAAATAATTATTTAAAATATTTAAATAATTAATGGAAAAACACATTCCTAATATATTTACATTCTCAAATAATGCAATCATTCAAAGAAACATCCTATATTCTTGCTTTTATCTTTGATTGCGTAAATAACAGCTGCTACAAAGATATGTTTTTATTTCCACATTTTACTTGGGATTGTTTCATCAGGCAGCTTCTTCTCCTTATGAACATTAACAGAAAAAAAAAAATGAGGACATTATGTAGTAAGGCACCTTTTTCTCATTTGAACTACTTTCATAACCGCTAAAGAATTTTTTTGAAGGAAATTGGATTTTATGCCTACAATAGTTGTTTTCACCCCCATAAGAAGCTGAAAGAGTGGGAGGGGTTGATTTAAAATGGTATTATTTGTACCGTCTAATTTAAGTTGCCCAACAAAGCATATTATATTTTACAAAATAGTTTAACCACACAAAAAATCGACATTTGGGCCCAGAGGTCAGACCATGTTTATTATACGTTTTTTGGATCGCTGAATCAGAATCCGAGGTCCATTTAACCCCATCATCTCAGGATTTTTCATAACCTCAAAAAAAACGACATTCTGAACAATTAAACCATATTAACCATAAGATACAAGCTTCCAACGCTAATTAATTAATTAATCCAATTAACCAAATCCCATAAACATTTAACCCAATGATATCCTAACCTAATGAGTCCATGAACCAAAACCCTAATAACCCTATAAGCACATAACCAAGGGAATAAATCATAGACAATATACATATATCATTGCAAAACATCACATAGCTGAGGACTCCTTGAAAACCCAAGTACTCAAACCCAAAAAATTCCCATAACCCTATGACCTCATAACCCCGTAACTTCATAACCCCATAACTAATAAATCATAGGCAATCTGTATTATGGCTAAACGTTAACGTGGTTGAGGATTTCTTAAAAACATATGCACGCACTCAAACCCCAAAACCTCCATGACCCTAAAATTCATAACCCCACGATTCCCTAACCACAACTTCATTACCTTGTATTTTGATCTCATTCACCAAAGAACCAAGTGTCGATTTAGTTTTTTTTATAACTTTAATAGGTAGGACCGTCGGCATTAGCAGTACCCGATGTACATCACGAGGTGGTTGCGCGATCGGATTTCGTACATCATATAGCTCTCATAGGAGTTGAAAGAGGTGAAAAAAATAATAATTTGTAGGATAGACCGTACATAAATTAATTAATAAAACTAAAAATAAATAAATGAATGATCTCTCTTGACTAGATTAAATGAAATGAAAATCAAAAGGATAACAGTAGATAACCCAAAAAATTATATTAGGTACTAGAATGACTTGACTGCATAGGTTTTTAAGAAATCCTCAACCACGTTAATGTTTAGCTATAATACAGATTGGCTATGATTTATTACTTATGGGGTTATGGGGTTATGAAGTTACGAGATTATGGGGTTATAGGGTTATGAAGTTACTAGATTATGGGGTTATAGGGTAATGGGAATTTTTTGAGTTTGAGTACTTGGGTTTTCAAGGAGTTCTTGGATATGTGATGTTTTGTAATACAGGTTATGGGGTTATAGGGTTATTGGGTTTCGGGTTCATGTGCTTATCAGGTTAGGATATCATTGGGTTAAATGTTTATGAGATTTAGTTAATTGGATTTAGCGCTGGAAACTTGAGTCTTAAGGGTATATGGTTTAATTGTCCAGAATATTACGGTTTTTTGAGGTTACGAAATATCCCGAGGTGAGGGGGTTAAATGGATTCCGATTCAGCGACTCAAAAAACGTATAATAAACATGGTCTGACCTCTGGTCCCGAAAGTCAATTTTTTTGTGTAGCTGTGAAATTTTTTTTATATTTAATTATAAATTCTGTTTTCGCCTCCATACAGGGGTTGTTTTGACTGTGTTTCCGTCGTTTTCGGGAAAAATAAATATTATATTCATATTCAACACCCCAAAATTAGAATAACAATACTCGTTTCATACTATTCCTTTGATGGTTTAAAATTGTATGTTTTTTAACATTGTTCTTTATTAACAATTAAAATCTAAGTTTTAATAAAATTACTTCAATCGTTTATTGATTTTTGTGGTTAAAAATGGAAAATATTTTTTATTTCAAGTTTTGTCACTCTGTACCTCAGAAAACGTTTGTGAAACCATATTAGTTATTCCCTGTATACCTACTTACTAACACTAACTAAAAACTGTAATTAACAAATGAATAAAAAGTTATAATTAAAAAAATTTACAATTCTAGTGTGAGAACTGTAGCAAAATATTAGTAATAAACTGGGTAAGTATAGTGTCTTGATATTTGAACACTTCAGAGACGAAATACATACAGAAAGAAAAAGAGTTTTGACTATATCTATTTAAGGTAAGTGGATATGCATTCAACAGTTTAAGCAAAGGAATGTCATATTTGTTGTAAAATCCTGAAGTACTGCTTTTGTAATTATTTTTTCTTAAAATCAATATTGTTTAGATAAAAGTGGTGAATTAATAGAAAAATATATTTCTGATTTATTAAAAAAAATAAACCTCAACTGAATAAAAAATTCACTTCAATATTTGAATGACATGGGTAATTTTGACAGTCCGGGTCTTAAATTCGACACCCTTTTTAATTTCAACACTACTTGTCCCTATTTTCGACAAAGCAGTTAGCTATATTTGAAATTCGTTACAATTCTCGCACAGTTAAATTTCCCACTAAACATTTTTCAGTTTCTGACATGTTTCAGAAACGTTTCCATTTTTCTTTAAACGTTTCATAAAAAATCCATGCAACCTTCTGGTAGCGTTCTAGAAGCCCAAGTTTTATGTTCCATTTATGCCCTCGATATTTTTGTTTTACGTTTCAGTATATTTTCAGAAATGTTTGAGTAACATAATAATTTTATTACCATATTGTTCTCATAATGCTTTCAACTTTAAATCATTTTCATTTCAAAAGCGTTTTTGAAATAGTATAAATAGTGTATTTTTTTAAATATCTCTAAAACTCCTTTGTGATATTTTTATTTGTATTGTGAATGACTTAATTCGAACTAAAAAAAGTTACATTGTATATTAAAAAAAATAAATATGCTCTTCTAGTTTGGGGATGCGGCAACTTTTACTAAGAATTTCTTTCTTTTTGAGAAGCCACTGAAAAAAGTTTCTAATATGGATTACGAATTTTGCCATTCATCGTACAAATAAAAATATCACAAAACAATATCAGAAGCATTAAAAAAAAGCTACACATTTTATATAGTTCAAATACGCTTCTGAAATGGAAATTTTCTAATGTTGAGACCATCATGAATATGGTAACAATGACGAACTGATAATTAGAAAAAGTTAGTTATGATTAATTATTATTAAAAGGATATATGTAATATTGACCATGCGTAGAAGAAATTATAACTATATTATTTTTCAGTAATGTTATTTGTTTTTCATGTACCTACCATTTCAA
>NW_019417299.1:88811-93671 GCF_000390285.2 Anoplophora glabripennis | reverse complement strand
ACACATATCGTTTTAAACATTTTGCATCAATATTCATTATTTTATATGCACCTTACAATAACCACAACTGCACACACTACAAATTATCACATAAAATAGCGTCAAAGTAAAGATGAATAACAACGAAACCAAGCAAACTGACAAACCGCAAACCTAACCTAACATAATACGAATTGAAACGACACACGGGAAACAAATAAACTCGGGCTGTTACGCGCAGTCTACGCAAGTCACAAACATTACATTTTTTCTAGACTTGTGTTATAAATATGCTACCACATTTTTTTTTCTAATTATGTCTTTATATAAACAAAGGCAAATGAACTAACGCTTGAGAAGGATTGGGGATTGAGAACAAAATTTAACTAATGCCGATTGTTCCATAAGATAAGCAAAAATAGCAAAGGGTTGTTCGTCTGTTATGTTTTCGAGATCGAAAGGTAATGTTTCGAGTAATGTTTCAAATTCTCTTCAATTGTAACGTTTCGGCTATGTTTCACTAAATAAGTTTTCAAGTGCTACAATTCTGTAATGAAACAGAAACGTTTCTAGTTAATGTTTCAAATGTTTAGTAAAACATCTCATTTGCAACGTTTCATTTACGTTTCGTGTTTAGTGGGTTTTCATTATTTTCTAATTTTGTAATTGCTTCACTGCATATTTTTAAGAAAAAAAATCTAGGCAATATTATTTTGTAATATTTTTAAAAAGTAGGTATCTCTTTTTACATACCTACTTAAATATTTTTCAAAGGTAGATTACGACGTAGTTAAGTGAAAGGAAAATAACATTAAATAAATTTAAGATTTGTTAATACATTAAATGACACATATTCTCTAAAGTAAAATATATATTTATAAATTGTACCTACCTAAAGATAAATAATACAAAATATTATTTAAAACTATTAATTAAACAGCTTTCTTAAAATAATAGTACAATGAAAAACCTGGTGTTGCCGGTTTAAATTAACGAAGTCAGTAAAAAATAAAAAATATACAGGGTGACAAACTTTGACAGGTTCATTTATTTCAAACATTTTTGCTTGTATGAACATAGGCCCGATTCATTTTTGTTTAGAAGTTACAAGCATTTAAAAAAATATAATTTCATATTTCAATCAAAGTAAATGATGGTTGCTGTAACAATAATTATTATTATTTGTATCATTTTGCTTATTCATTTGACACTTAGCATAAAAGTGCTAAATGAAAAATGCATTTATTTACAAAGTTTAAGAGTAGGTATGGTAATATTGTCTTCGTATATTAATTTTCCAATGGGAATGCCATACAAGTAGCGGCGAGAATACCGACGAAGATACCAAAGTAGACATCAACCTGCCCATACAGTCTTTAGTGCATCATTTCGTAGACTTCAAGAAGAAGGTAACCCCGCTCCAAAAAAGGCCATTCGATCTACTGAAGTGAATTTACAAAATTAAGCACATATTATAATAAATAGATGCTGTCATTGACAACTCTTCAATTAATGTTCGGCGTACAGCAAGTAATCTTCATTTATCACCGAATTTTGCATAGGGCGTATATTGCAGAGAAATATTATATCCGTTTCATTGCCAAAATGTACAAGTGTTACATACTGGGGATGCTCATGAGCGATTAGAATTTTGTCGCTGGTTTCTTCAACAACATGCACAAAATAATAGATTTATTTCGCTTTGTATGTGGTCCGATGAAGCGTGTTTTACTAAGGACAGCATAAATAATCATAATGAACATAATAGGGCGTTAAAAAATCTACATGCAATTAGATCAAGATGATTTCAGCAACATTTCAGTGTCAACGTTTGGGGTAGCATTTTCAGCAATAATGTACTGCCTGCAAATGTTGTAAATGATCGTTTAAATGCAGATCTGTATAGAACTTTCCTGGAAAAAACCTTTTTGATTTCATTGATGACGTAGGGCTTAATAACACGATGCGATGGTATACAGCCACATAAAGGAAGACAAGTAACTGCTTGGTTAAATGATCATTTCCCAATAAATAGATAGGTCAGCAAAGTCCAACAGCACAGCCACCGCGTTCCCCAGATCAAAATCCTTTGGACTTTTATTTATAAAGACATATCAAGCAGCTTGTCTAATATGTTGAAATCACTACCAGTCAGCAGTTACTTGAAAGAATTCAGGATGCAGCTAACCAGAGAAGAAATTATCCAAAATGACGAAATTTTTAGTTCGTCGATGTGAGGTTTGCATTCAAGCCGATAGTGGACATTTTGAATAATTTTTATAGTCTCAAGATTTGTTACATTGGTTACTAAAGGTTAACTAACTTTAAATATAGAAAATAATTATTGTTATAGCAAACATCATTTTTATTTATCACGCTACTTCGATTGAAATGTGAAATTATATTTTTTAAAATACTTGTAACTTCTAAACAAAAACGAATCGGACCCATGTCCATATAAGAAAAAATGTTTGAAATTAACTCAACTACCATGCGTCAAAGTTTGTCATAGAGCTTGTAGAACACGCTGTATATAAAGCAGTCTCTGTAGAAAACCTACCTACTTATTTGAAGGACAAAGTATATATTTCACTTTATAGACCTTTTTTTGGTGACCTCTTTTTCATTAAATGTAAATACATTTTAAAATGTAAAAGTGCTACGTAAATGGTAAGAAAAAGCAAATATAAACTCAAACGTGTAAATGTACATAATGTATTCATTTATATTTTTTGTGTATAAAAACCATTACAAATATGTAAAAATCCTATATGAATTTCCACAATTTTTATCAACGTATGTTGTCTATGGATAAAACAAATTTATTTTTAATTCATTTCTCAGTAAACACATCATTTCAACAGATAAGTAAAACAATATTAAGCTTTGACGACTAAAAGGAAGTATCAGTAGACCAATCTTTGTAAACAGGGACTTTAGTCAACAATAACAACTTTCTATTTCAGTTATCTATACGTCTGCCACTGCCAGTAACATTATTAAAAAATCATGGATTCGTCTTACATATTTAAAGGCCCTATAGACAATTTAAAATTAAAAGGCGTATCATTCGCGGAACTGCTGTATGACAGCTTACGAAAAAAGGAACAATCGAATATATTGCTGGTAAGTAAATTGTCCATTTCTACAAATAAAAGTAGTTATGAAAATACCCACCGTGAATCAAAACCAAATAATCCCATAAGAGAAAAACCTACATAAACAAATTAAGAAAAAGGTATTTTTTGTAAGTGAATAGTTGGTTGTAAGATATATATTTTAGTGTGACAACAAATTTACCTTTGAAGACAAGCAGAAAAATATAGGGCTTTAACACAAAAGTTTAATTTGCAGGTAGACGAAAATACAGATGAAGGAATATGCAGAGGAGATCTGTTACAAAATAGTATAAAGTTGGCAGTAATCCTACAGCAAATGGGCATTTGTGAAAATGATAGGGTAGGAATTATTTCTGCAAATACTTGGAAATTTGTTGTCCCAACTTTATCGGCGATTTTCATAGGAGCAACAGTTACTCCAATAAATCCTGCTGCTACTAAAGGTAAAATAATTAATATATATCCTTTTAAAACATATTTCAACAAAATATCATAATAGATTATAATACTTAGTTTTAGTTCTTCTGTGAGTATGGGGTTGTCTCCTATTTACATATTTAGAAAAATCACATGATTCGTATTTTATACTTTCTTTAGCAGATTATTATCAATACTTTTAATTTGTTTTAAACTCTGTTTTCAGATGACTTACGTCATTACCTAACCCTGAGCAAACCGAAAATTCTATTTGTTTCGTCCGATGTCCTGGAAAAAGTGCGAGAATTAAAGAATGATTTAAGCTTCTTAAAACATATAATAGTATTAGATGCCGAAGATGTAGAAAATGATGAATTGGTATTTAACGAATTATTTAACCGTGACGTAAATTATAAAACATTTCAAATTCATAAGGACAATAGTGCAGAGGCATTGATATTGTATTCTTCTGGTACTACAGGATTCCCAAAAGGGGTAGTACTCTCCCAAGAGAATGTGTTGAATGCTATGGAATATTGCAGGTATACCAATTATTTTCTTAAATTCAATTCAGTAATTCAGAAGTAGGTATTTGATTGCCAAGAGTATATTGTATTTTTTTAACTCATCTAACTTTGGTCGCCTGTCTCATTATTTCCTAGTTTCTCAATTTATTAAAAATATTTGACCGACATTAGGTAACCGAACAAAGGTCAAGAAGTGAGTATCTGTAATGACAGATAACCGAAATTACGTTAATTTTTATAAAGAAATAAAACAACTGCTAACAGTCAATTAACTAACGACTAAAACAATGTTTTTCATATTTTATTTTTGTAAATTCAGGCTACCATTTGATTTAATGACTTCATTATTAATTAAACGACGTTGTATAATATATATTAATGAATATAAAAATCAGTTCAAAAAGTAATATGATGAATGTAATTAACTTATCGAAAAGAAAAAAATCAAATTGGAGCCTCAATTACATATTAATAGGTTTACCTTGCCTATCAACAAGTGATTAAATGTATATTACTTTTAATTGCAATATTTTTATATGGTACGACTTAAAAGATTGGCCAACTTTAACAGCAGACTATACGTCGCAAATAAATAAAAAAATTCCTATAAACACGGAAATGATGTGTGTACCCGGAAATGTCTCGTTATTGAGATACAGGATATTAAAAATTAATGAAGAAACGCTTATTTGAAGTTGTAAAAAACAGGTGATAATTTTAATAATAATTCAAGAAACTATTTATTATTATTATTATTATTATTATTATTATTATTATTATTATTATTATTATTTATTATTATTATTATTATTTTATTA
>NW_019417299.1:45171-87925 GCF_000390285.2 Anoplophora glabripennis | reverse complement strand
ATTTTTAGCAACCTATACGTGGTATAACGTTTTATTATTTATAACGAATTATTATTATTATTATTAGAACAATTATCATAACATTTTTAGCAACCTATACGTGGTATAACGTTTTATTATTTATAACGAAAATGGTGAACTCTTGCAATAACCAATTTTTATAAAGACTTCAGTGTTCTATACTAACAGTGAATCAAATTAGGAATATCGTGGTACTTAGTTGATAGATATGCTGCTTTATTAATCATGCATCCATTAGGACAGAAAAATGACATACAACTTTTGTTTTTCTTTTATTCTCCGAAATAACTATTTTTTTTTTTCAATGGTCACTGCTATTCAATTCCTAGGCCTTCAGTAGGGTCAAACTGACAGAGAAAATATGTACAATACTAAAATCACACTTCACATTATTCACTCTCTTTGTACTGGGCGAAACAACGTAACGTAAAGTGTATTTTTGTAATATTAAAAACTTTTAAAAACGTGGTTTTATGTATAGGACCCTTTAATATATTATCAGTATTATGAACATAACTGCGGGGAAATCTTCCCTTTTATTGCACTGAACATACATACAATCATCTATCATCTAACTAGTTATTTTTAAAAACTAAATGCGCCAATTGATATAGGTACTCTTCGGCAGACCAAGATTTGAATCCGGTTCTTTCAATACAAAGTTATTTGATTGAGTGGTAGGGATCAATTAATTCATTACTGAATTCTAGTAGTTGTATCATCGTTCTTGTTACTATATCATTATATAGAGTGGACCAAAAGTACCGGAATGGCAGGATATCAGGGAATATTCAATGGGTAGGGTAAAAGTAAAGCACTCGGGATTTAAGCTTTTTCCCTGGCTATCCAATGGTGACCTTGAATTTGACCTGGACCATGACTTTCAAAGCAATATCAAGGTCACAAGAACTTTTTTAAGTGGGACTCCATAATTTTGACCTCGGAAATGGAGAGAGTGGAAAAATTTACGTTCGGATATGACCCTGAAAATACCATGAAGGTCAAGATCAAGGTTAAATATCAAAAAGTCCCAAAGTGGCCCAACAGCAATAACCAGCCAGGAAAAATGTTCTCTACAATAATTGTAGGACTCTTAATGGGCATTAAACCGGTGACCTTGACCTCCGCCTCAATTTTCTTATCCTCCGGTCATTTCAAGGTCAAGCCACCTTCGGTTATTAGAGGTAACTAAAGGCAACAGTTGGTCACTGTTGGTCAACAAATGTAAAAGGCGGTCATTGAAGATTAACAGTGGTCACCGAGGGTAACACACGGTCTTAGGCGGTCAATAGTAGTCATCGAGCGTAACAGAATAACCAACCTGGATAGCCAGGAAATAATCCTAAACCTCTAGTGCTTTACTTTTACCCTAACCCTTCAATAGTCCTAGATATTCTGCCATTCCGGTACTTTTGGCCTACCCTGTATAGTGTATATATACTGTCATTGGCAGTATAAAAGCAGTTTTCTGCGTGTAGAAGTTTTTTTATCAACAAAATGTACTATAATTCTCTTTTTTATGAAGAAAGTCTTGTTCATCGCACTCGTACATTTTTAAATAAACATTTCATTCTTTAATTCAATTTCACTTTTGCTTGACTGTTCAGCGGTATATAAAAATTGAAACTGGAAATGACAGTGATTGCTAAGAATTCCACATAAATTGATATTAAAACTTTATAAAAACACAATATACCATATTAATTTCATTTATATTTTATTAGCGATCCAGACTACCTGAACATAAATGAAGATTCCATAATATTAGGCATTCTCCCACTGTTCCACGTTTTTGGACTTCTACTAATGTACGCATATTTGTGGCTTGGAAAGAGAATAATATTTTCCCGAAAGTTTAAACCGGATACTTTTTTAAAATCGATTGAGAAATATGAAATTAGCTACCTCGTAACAGTTCCACCATTATTACTCTTTTTAGCAAAAAGTCCTCTTGTAGACAACTATGACATAAGATCTATAAAGCATATTTTCTGTGGAGCTGCTCCTCTTGGTAAAGAAGTAGAAAATATAGCTTCGCAAAGGTAAGTAAATGTATATATTGCTTGATTATTTTTAATTGCTTTTTAGCTATTTTTGAGCGTTGTTTTGATTTTGCCAAACAGTATTTATCAAAATCAAATAACTGTATAGATCAAACTCACTGTATCTATAAATATTTCAATACTTTCAACAGAAACTGAATTAGTTTCAAACTCGGGTGAATTTGATAAAACAGTTAGAATTGCACAGTTCCACAAAAAAAGAGAGCGGCAGTCCGCAGATCAGCCCAGTATATCTAATGGTGTTTTGAAGCACTGAATCCGAATTTAATCAGAAGTCCAGGAATGGTTCGTGTTTTGACCTTAATATCAGGAAACTCTTCTAGAAAGTATTCAGTGATTGGAAAAAAATTGGCATTCATGATATCATTGTACCGCAACTTCACAATCCCGCAATCCTATAACTGCGTAACCCAATAACCCCATATTTCCATAATGTATGTGCGGGGTGTGCGAAGGTGTAGAACTATTCACTCTGTGGAAATATGAATCTCATACATCAGGAGGTCCGAAACTGCATAACTAACTTAGCAAGCTTCAATAACCACACAACCCCTTAACCAGGATGTGTGAAGACGTAAACCACGAAAATCCTTCTGATTACGAACAACTTGGGACATGCAAGCTCTGGTAGCTCATGATCTGGGGCTTACAGATTGTGTTACAAAGATTTTTTTCTCTGCGCATCTACAACGAAAAGGCGTAATTACACCTCTTTGTTTATGATCATGAGTTTTTACGATAAAAATCATTCAAATAACAAAATCCATAGTATAGTCCAGGCAAGTTAGACCAAAATCACCCAGAATACGGAAATTTTTTTCTGATGAATCGATCGAGTTGCGGCGGCGGAGTGGGGGTAACGCTACTTACTTTCAAAATTTTCATTATCTCGACTTCTGAACCACGTACAAAAAGAGAAGAAGAATTGAAACATAAACAGTTCGTAAATATAATTATTCTACTAGACCAGGCAAGTTAGACAATAAATCAGAAATTTTTTTCTGATGAGCCGATCGAGTTGCGGTTTTCGGCATTGTCTTCGGAAAACTATCAAGAAAAAATCTATATATTACACTTTGGGGCTGGATCGAAACTGCATTGCGGGTGCATAAAGTGCATCTTGGAGTGCATCAGTTTTTCCGAATTTTCTAAAAATGATAAAAATTCACTAAAAGTTGTAGAAATTTGTGTGCACGGGTTTTCGGGGTCGGAGATTCCGAATCTGACCCTGAAAAATATGCCCAACGGCCCTGGGGGCCCCCCAGGGAGGGCAAGCGGAGGCCTTCTGTAAAACATCGAATAGCTGAATAATTGCCTACTAAATCCCCACTCGGGGGGTTTTTGGGGTCGGGGGATTTCGATTCTGACATTGAAACGTATGTCCGACGCAAGGGGGGTCCTTCTGTAAAACATCGAATAGCTGAGTAATTGCCTTCTAAATTTCTACTCGGGGGTTTTCGGGGTCGGGGATTCCGAATCTGACAATGGAAAATATCCATTAGTCTTAGCTTGTCTATCACTGAGAAAAATTATCGTAGAATTGGAGAAATCCTGGACAATCCGTTCCCAAGAGACACATTTCGTTAAATCAAAGAAATATTCCTTAAAACCGAAGAATATTTCATTGATCATGGATTTTCAAACAAAATCTCTTGGGCCCGTGCGACTGCGGATAATGCATAACAATTAGGCGACAAAATCCGATTATCGACAATGCAGATCTTGCGGGTGCAGGAAGCATGGAATTACATGCACAATTGCATGTACAAATTGTTTTGGAACCAACTGTTCCAATCCTGAAATAGTCGAAAATATAATAGATGATAGTGATGGAGACAGTGATGGCAATACTGATGATGAAAATTGTGATTGATAGTGAAAGTGTTAAATAAACATATGATAGTAGTTGTCTCACTAATTGCCTTGAAAATAAAAAGAAAATTGGTTCTCAGAATAAAGGGGATTCTTTTCGACTCATTAATTTCCTGTTAGTTTTTCTTACCCTACTTGTCTACTCTCTGTAAATGTACGTGTGTTACAATGTAAAGATAAGCCTACAAGATCATGGTTGGTAAGCGGGTGGAGCAGTTTTATTGCAAAAATCTGATGTGGCTGGCTCTCGAGTTTTCCAGAATGCCTACCCCACGGGCGTCAGGCATACTTTTCAGTGTTAGAATCGGAATTCCCGACCCCAAAAACCCCAGTGGAAATTTAGAAGGCAAATTACTCAGCTATTCGATGTTTTACAGAAGCCCCCCCCCTTGCCCCCCCTGGGGCCTCAGGGGCGTCAGGCATACTTTTCAGTGTCAGAATCGAAATCTCCGACCCCAAAATCCCCCAAGTGGAAATTTAGATGGCAATTACTCAGCTATTCGATGTTTTACAGAAGCCCCCCTTGCCCCCCCTGGGGGCCCCAGGGCCGTCGGGCATATTTTTCAGGGTCAGATTCGGAATCTCCAACCCCGAAAACCAAATTTCTACAACTAGTCAATTTTTACCATTTTTAGAAAATTCGGAAAAATTGATGCACTCTAAGATGTACTTTATGCACCCGTAATAGAGAGATTTTTTTCCTGATATTTTTCCGAAGACAATGCCGAAAACCGCAACTCGATCGGTTCATCAGAAAAAAATTTCTGATTTATTGTCTAACTTGCCTGGTCTAGTAGAATAATTATATTTACGAACTGTTTATGTTTCAATTCTTCTTCTCTTTTTGTACGTGGTTCAGAAGTCGAGATAATGAAAATTTTGAAAGTAAGTAGCGTTACCCCCACTCCGCCGCCCGCTACAGTAAGCTCGCACCGCTCTCGAATGCTTCGGTTTAAGTCTTTAACTTGAATTTCTGTAAGAATAGACGCTGTAGGACTTAAACAGCGGCCTGTCGAATTTCTTGAAAACAAAAATATCTCGACTCCAGAAGGTTGCAACGTTTTTTTTTTAATTCGCGTAAAAATGCCAGCAATCAATTCCTGTAACAGACATAATCGAGAAATGAAAATCGAAAAAAACATTCATTCAAGAAAAACGCGATGAAAAAATTTTTACTTTTTTTCAGGCACTTTCATTCTTTTTTGGGCACTTGAAATGAATCAAATCTTTTTTAACATGAAAGTACAACTCTTAAGGAAAAAAAATAGCCCTGATTCGTTTCTCTACGACTATTCGTCGAGCAAGAAGAGACGATTTTTGAGATGACCTTTTTTTCAAAAAATTGATATAACTCATTTACAGCAAGTAACAAGTTTCAAAACCTTAATTTGTAAGAGATACAGCAAAAACAAAAAAAGTCGATTTTTGACGGTTTTTTTCGATATATCTCGAAAAGTAATATAACAATCGATAAAAATACCAATCGATAGGTTTTTTAATAGATACAACTTTCTCATTTAACTTTTTTCGATTGTAGAAGTTTATTTTATTAGCGAAAAACCGACTTTTATGAATTTTTTAGGTTAACTTCGCCGTTTATGTGCCACAGGAAAAATGTACTATCTTCCTTAATTTTTTTCCTATATTACCATATTTTTTGTTTCTAGGTTGTATTTTTTGTAAATTTAACATTAGACTGTGACATATTGGTTGGACTACAATCCCGCTGTTTGAACGAAAGTGGAAATAATAAACGAGTGAAAGTTGGCCACTTAAAAATATCTACTTTTGCTAAAATATGAAATATAAGTACCTACATGTAACAAGCGTTTTGAAATGAAACAAGGTTCCTGTTTCCCGATCAAAAGTAACAAATTTCTTAGATTTTTGGATGCAGTCCTTAAACTTTTTATTTATATAGTGCCAGGCGATGACATTTAAATATACAATTGAGGTCTAGAAACAAAATTTAAATTAATATAATGGGTTCATAAAGATTATCTATCCATCGTAAAAAAAAGCGAGATCATTTTGACCGCAATACTCATTTGAATTTTGAACACCACCAGATTTTTTGTATTAAAATATAAAATTATCAAGTGTTTTGTTTCATTAACATGTAAAAGAAATTTTCGTATGCCCCTAATAGTCTCTATTAGATTACTTCATGCTATAAAGAAAGTGATAATTTCAGATTCAAAATTCCGATTTGTCAATTATATGGTATGTCGGAATGTGCAGCAATAACGATCACGTCACCAAAGTATTATAAGTCTGGAAGTGTGGGAAAAGTGGTACCAGGTCATGAAGCAAAAATTATCGACCCAGAATCTGGTAATATTCTTCCTCCTACTGTAAGTGGTGAAATATGCTTTAAAGGTCCTACGGTGATGAAAGGATATATAGATAATGAAAAAGCGACTAAAGAAACAATTGATAAAGATGGATATTTACATACAGGGGATATTGGATATTTTGATGAGGAAGGATATCTATTTATTTTAGATAGGATTAAAGATCTTATTAAATACAAAGGATTCCAGGTAGGTATTTATATTTTATATGTTTTTATGTTTTATTAAATAGGTAATACTTAGACACTTAGATCAAATCTTTTATTTAACATTTTTTCTATCTCTAAACTGTACGTACTAGACATTTTTGTCCAATTTACGTTCGTAATCAGATTTTAAATAACTGAATCCATATCGGAGTGCTCATCAGATTCTGTTTCAACTTACGTCCGTAATCAGAATTGGATTGGGAACTAACTTGAAATTCTACAGTCTTATTTTTACCAAAAAATACGATTCACTTATTTTCGTCATTTGCATATCCCATCGCTCCTCACCATCCGTAAAGGTAAAATGTTCGTAAATATGATTATGATGCTGTTGAAACTTTCGATCTGTCGTTTGGCTCTGGATGCAGCGTGAAAGTTCTTCATAACGTTATCTACGAATATCAGAGGTGGTTTTACCCTTGTTGATGGTATCGTTTAAACAAAACGTGTTTTATCAAATCGGCAACTGTATAATGGTACATGTTTTTACGTTTCGTACGAATGATATTGTTCCTCTATCAGTTTATCTACAGTAGTTCGTTCTTCTAAATGACTGTCTTCTCGTAAAATCTACAATCCGTTTCTAGTTAACAATCAACGCTCCCTATTATTTCCTTAACTAACAAACTTGGACTGAAGCTGACTCCAACTCGAATATACGTAATAGTGTACTCTTCATCTACAAAAGATTATCCTATAGAAATCACAGTACTCTGACCGATCATATCCGCAACAATTGTGTGCTATTTTGCACTACTTAGAAGCAATACCAGTACTCATAAATAACTGTTTAGGTGTGCCACTGACTCACAGTCAAATTAGTAACTTTGATTGAAGTCATTTGGAATTCAATGAACAACGTTTCACTTTACGTGACGTCGTTGATAGTCTCTCTCCTAATGTCCTAACCATTTACATTTGACGTAAATCTTTTCTAAAAGATAACTAAAATTATTTTCCCCAGTACATATTTTAAACAAAAACAATTGACAAATATTTTCTTCCAGAATATGTATGTAAGTTAAATATTTTAAGTGAACCTTCAGTCTTAAATAAAATATATATAACAAACTTTCTTTGGATACTATCAATTTTTTGAACATGTATTTTAAAAAAGGATTCTACAATGTTGTCGAAGAAATAAAGTTCCGAAACAAAAGTTATGCCGTGTATGAGTGTAGATTGAACTTCGCAATCAAATGTGAGTTAGTTAATTTTCAAGGAAAACGTAACATTACATTTGCTACAAAAGGAGTTTATAAACATCATCTAACGCCTTTATTTTTTTTTGTTTTTTGAAGCAAATGAAATAGTCCCCAAGCCAGCGACCTTTTTTCGAACTGATTACAAAAGTAATGAAAACGGTCTGGATCGCTTTGTTTTAACGAGTTTACCACGCTGTAAATTTTTTAGAATATGGGAAGGGGATTACAAAATACGGAAAATCGGAAAACCTAACCTGCGATGAGCGACATGTTTTGGTTATCGGACTGGAAAAAAGCGCCTGAAAATTTGTCGGACAAGGTATGGACTACGTTTTTTAGGCAATTTTTAGTAATTTAAAATGAAAATTGGTGTTTTGTAATCGGAAAACCATACCGCGCTAGAGCGACATGTTGGAGATGTCGGACTCGACAATTGCGCCCTCTACTTAGTCGGACAACCCAATTTGCTTCTTATTTAACACATTTTCTTTTAATTCAAATAAAAAATTTGAGTGTTGTAATCACAAAAGAGAACCTGCCCAGAACGACAGGTTTAAGTACTCGCAGTGCGGACAAGCGCCCTTCCCATATTCTAAAAATTTTACAGCGTGGTAGATTCGTTAAAACGAAGCGATCCTGACCGTTTTCATGACTTTTGTAATCAGTTCGAAAAAAGGTCGCTGGCTTGGGGACTAAAAATCATTACTATTTGTAACTTTAAACATTTTAAGGTCATCAGCTATATCTCCTGGAGGCAAACAAAGAAATATACCTTCCTTAAAATTACAAAAATTACATTACACTCTATCTAAAAATGTTCGTTATATTTGATAGTATATTAGCGGATACACGCGAGGACAAGCTATCCACAATATAACGTTATTTTCTTATTTCATAACAGCGACTGCCTTAACGGAATGTACACGCGGATGGATTCGTTGTATAGACTCAATTGTATAGATTTAAATGTTCCATATGTACATCATTCAACAAGCCTATACCCTATACAATTATATTCATACTCAGTGTCCGGATATATGCGAATCTTTAAGAATTGTTTCTTTATGTTTGTTACTTTTGATTTTTCTTGGTTATTTTAAAGACTTCTTTAAAGTTTTTCGCAATGTCTCTCTGTATACTATTAATTGAAACGTAATAATAGTAGCCTATGATTTAATTATTACTTTTTATGTACTATTATTTTTTTATCCTTAATTATAGTTATGTTTTAATTATTACGTTCCTCACGCACAGGCTATTACAATGATTATATAAAACTTTATTTTATAGTTTTTAACTACTTTTTATAGTTTTATATTACTATGCTCTGCAAGTTCCACCTGCCCTATTAGAGGATATTTTGCAAAAACATCCTGATGTAAAGGATGCGGCTGTGGTAGGTAAGCCCGATGAGAGGTCAGGAGAACTGCCTACGGCATTTATTGTTCGACACCCAAATGCAGAAATTAATGAACAAGAGATAATAAACTATATAGCAGGTTTGTACGTTTTAACACGTAAACAAATATTTCAAAGTGCTTAATGATGAACTGTACGTACTGTAATGACAGTGTGGAATTATAAAAATACTACATAACTGTAAGAAAAAATCGTAGCACAAAATTTATAAAGGTATAAAGAGTAATTCATGAATATCATTTCATTTTCGTAAATCAGTTTCGGCTACAGCTTTGGTCTTATGAGTATTTCACATTTTAAGTGTTTTTGTGTAGGTAGTACTGTATAGGGCAGAAGGGACTTTGTTAATGTCCCAAATGAATGAAAATTGTTTCATTAGAACAATGAATGTTATATTTCTTTAAAACAATAATACGTCACAGTGGATGAAAATCGATACCTATACCAAAAATGGGAAAAATAAAAGACCCCGCACAAACCTTATGGGAAACTCCGTTCGGTCAATTTTAATGAAATTTTGGGAATAGGTTGTTTTTGTTATGAGGAACAAAAGTCTTCATGGACCCAAAGTTCGCTAATGGACAGTTTCCGAGATATTCGATGTTAAAAGTTGATAATGCGAATGCGTGTCAAGCACGTGTTTAAATGCTTATTAGTCGGGTAAAAGCTCCATGAAGCTTAAAAACTGTATAATTCGTATATATGTATTCGTCTAGATAGTGCGTATCCATTCGTTTGTGTGAGTGTGTTTGTGCGTGTGTGTATGCGTATACTTTTTAACAGGCTGGAAGTAATACTATAGTAATACTTCTATATTCACGTGCAATCTGGTCAGCACACTTAGCCATTCTTCTCGATCAATTATATATTTTATTTGAGTTATTATAGCGTATGTGTGTATCCAAAGTAACTCCAGAGTAACACCCAAGATAGAGTAGTCGAAACAACTTTAGGATACAGTTTCTCGTGTGTTTGTAAATCAGTATTTCAAAATATATATCGAAAAATAGCGTGGTTTTGAATATACCTACTTATACTGTTAGAAAAAATATTCTTATTTATTTAACATCGTAGTTTAGATATCCAACTGTGAGTAATCTATAGATATCGATAGCAGAGAATATTTTATGTGAAGATATTGGAAATATTATACTATTATTTATGAGTACATCAAATATTTAGAATGTTGAAAAATTGTTCAATTACCATTCACTTGCAGTTTTTGCTGTGTTAAACTCCGGATATTGCTTTGGTCATTTTTTCACAGGTGTGTTCATTTTGTAATTAGCAGTTGAGCTTGTTGCAATATAAATGGCTTTCAGACTACAAATATAATGTTATAGTTGCGATCGGGCTTTCGCCCCGCGAAATATGGTACATTTAAATAGAGTGGTAATGGTAAATGTAGATGTTTTTGAAGATATTGCTATAAATCGACGAAATGACGCAGGTCTGCCTCCAGCAATTGTTACACCCGAGACTCGAATATGTAATAATTGTTTCCAAACTATTCGTCGTGAAATTGAAATAGTAGATAGAGCAATTATTACATATTCGACACTCAGGTGTAACAGTTGCTGGAGGGAGACCTGCGTCATATCGTCGATTTATAGCAATATTTCCAAAAACATCTACATTTACCACTCTATTTAAATGAACCATATCCCGATCGCAACTATAACGTTGTATTTGTAATCTGAAAGCAATTTATATTGCAATAAGCTGAACTGCTAATTATAAAATGAACACGCCTATGAAAAAATTACCAAAGCAATATCGAGAGTATAACACCAAAAACTGCAAGTGAATGGTAATTCAACAGTAATATCAATTAAGAACTATTTGGCAATAAGTCCAACGAAACTGATATCTTTCAACATTCTAAATATTTGAGGTACTCATAAATAATAGTATAATATTTCTAATATCTTCACATTAAAATATTCTCGACATCGATAGATTGGATATCTAAACTACAATGTTAAATAAAGAAGAATATTTTTTTCTAATGGAATAAGTATATTTAAAAACACGCTATTTTTCGATATATATTTTGAAATAGTGATTTAAAAACACGCGAGAAACTGTATCCTAAAGTTGTTTCGACTACTCTATCTTGGGTATTACTTTGGATACAACCATTAGATTGTTTTCGATCATACGCTAATAACTGAAATAAAATATATAATTGACCAAGAAGAATGGTTAAGTTATCATACACACACACACTATCTAAACGAATATATACGTATTATACAGTTTTTAAGAAGCTTCATGGAGCTTTTGCGCGACTAATAAGCATTTAAACACGTGCTTGACAGGCATTCGCATTATCAACTTTTAACATCGAATATCTCGAAAACTGTCCATTATCGAACTTTGGGCCCATGAAGACTTTTGTTCCTCATAACAAAAACAACCTATTCCCAAAATTTCATTAAAATAGACCGAACGGAATTTCCCATAAGGTTTGTGCGGGTCCTTTTTAATTTTGGTCAAATATAAATTTTTCTTATTTTCTACATTACGAATGAACACGAATGTAAGAGTTTTAATAAAATATGCAATGTTATGAAGAAAATATCAATCATCAATCTTAGCTTACAATTTAGTATTTGCTGAAGCTGTGAAAATTGATATAAGTACATAGTGATTACTTAAAGTTAATGTTGATGTCATCAATGAAACATTTTTTTCTATCATCTATGAAGTAATTGGCCTATGAAAAATTGTTTATTTTATTATTTAATCCACTCATTATTTTAATATTCAAAAATTTTGTGACTATCAATTTGAATTCAAAACAGAACACACATTGTATTGTACAAAAAACTTCCATTGACTTCCGCGCTGAGACTTATTTAGCATAAAGTATATACCCACACAAACTGATGTACAAAAGGAGATGAAGCGAATTCACAGCAGATTGTATCATGTAGCACCTTATGAGGAATCACTAATCTTGTCAAGAAGTCATCTCATAAAATTTGTATATTTTCTTGTTTTTATAATTTCTCGTCATCTTTTGATATTGTATTTTGTTTTTTCTATAATTTAATATTTTATAACATTTGCTCGATTATTTTGTAAGCGTTTATTTTGTAATTTTTAAACTTATTTAAGCAATCTGAGACTACTAATATAGAAAATTAGTCTGATGAGATTAATAACTGAAAATTATTTTAACTTAAAATGAAAAAATGAAAGGAATACAAAAATAAAATAAAATTATAAAAAATAAAAAACAAAAAAAATCAAACAAAAATAAAAAAACAAAAATAGGACTGCATTTTTCCCAACATACTAGTCGTTAGTCCTGAGTGACGCTAATGGGAAGATAAATTATAAATAAATTTATACTTAATCCTCACTCAATCATATTAAATATTTTAAATATTTTATCATAAAAAATAAAATCTATATATATCTCTATAGATGTTAAATCGTGAATATGATTATTAAATATACATTATCTAAAAAGTTTGAAATTTTGGACGGCTAATTTTGCTGGGCGACGACAAAAGCTTAAATATTTTGGTAGTGATGAGTAGAGCTCGGGACTCGGTCGGATGATCATAGCCGTCGGCCTTTCGCTACAGNCCAAGTCTTAGGTGCCAAGACACGCGGCGTGGTTATGTAAGGTTGTACTACCTTGTCCAGCGACGGAGTATGATAATTCTGAAAAAATGGTTAAAAAAAATTAGTTTTCATGACGGAATTTGAGAAAACAATCTTTTGATATGTTTCTTAATATGTCAGCCTCCTTATAAATATGGTCCCCATTCAAAGTTTGTTTGGTGTATACCAAAAACAAATTAATTCCCACAAATAGTTAAAAAACTATACCCAAATTTTTAGTAAAAATTTATGTAGATCCATACATGACATACATGATTTTAATAAAGGGCTTTTTTAGATTATCAGTCGCGTAAATTGTTCCACTACATTATGTACAATTCATCATTCGATACCCTGTATAGGAATTGAATATTTAAAAATAAATTTGGAAATGTCTATATCTAAACATATTATATTTGTTTAAACTAAGATTATATTGTGTTCGTTTAGCAACTTACTTCCAATACTTCTATTTGTTTTAGAGAGAGTTTCTACAGAAAAACAGTTACATGGAGGTGTGCTATTTACCAATGAAATACCACGAACTAATAGCGGCAAAATTCTGAAGAAGGAGTTAAAGAAAGCACTACTCTAATATAGGGTGACTATATGGATTATAGTTAGTTTCTGAGATCACTAGAGTAGAAAATACAAATATTTTTGTTATTTTACGTGGCAATTAATTAATTACTTTTTGTCGATAAAATTCTAAATCATAATCACAAAAATATTAATAGTAATGTAAACACATAATATAAATTCTGTATAGGTATAAAATAATGTTTATAATATATTTGTATTTTTTTACACATCTTCTGGAAATTAATGCAAAAAATTTAGGGGTTGATAAAAATTTTCGCCATACCTATCTTTTTCAGAAAACAATGTATTGTATCGAAATTTGGTACAGGGGGTACTCAATACATCAATGGTCATTATTTGACCATCTGATCATTAGAATACATTTTTTAGGGGGTTAGGTTTTTGATAGGTTTTTCACAATGTATGTTACGTTTCATAATTACAATGTGAAATTTTATTTTAACACAAAAAAGATTTTCTTGTTAAAATATCTGCAAACGCATTGTTTTTTTAGAAAATCGCAATTAGTATACCCATTTTTCTATGAAACAGATAATTTCAAAGTTGCCTATTTTAAATTTATTCAACTGCGTGATAAATTTACTTTAAATTTAACTTAAGAACGACTTAAAATCGCAGTTTTTTTATAAATATGTTATTTCTTAAAAATCATAAAAGGAATAAAATAAACATATCCAATTTCCAGTGGGGCCAATATATCTAAATCAAAAAAATTCAGAGATATTTTAATAGCCATTATATTTCTTTCAACTGTAACATACTTACTACATACTTAACAAAGTATAATTTGATCAAACTCAAGATCAGTCGGGTCAAATTGTACTGCGAGATACGTAGATCAAGAAGAGAACCCACACGATGACGATGTTAGGAAACCTTAATAGTAGAGCACCTTCTGTGCAAAAATTTGACTTGGTTTATAGTCTATAGTAAATATAATAAGGTTTTATATTATACAGGGTGTTTGGAAAAGTTTAACAAAATTTAAGGGGGTGAAAGTAGAGCCAAAAATAGTAAAAAAACTTCTTATAAACATTGGTCCTCCGGAGCACCGTTACTGAGATATGCCCTTCCAAAGGAGTCTTATCATTTGGATATTTCTTAAAATAACTTTCGTTCTGTTTAAGATAACGAAATGAAAATTGTAGGTAATAACCATACCATAAGGGTGTTTTACTGCCATAAGTTTCATCAAAATTGGTTATAAATAAGGATAGTTTTGTAACTACTCTTAACAGAAATTTTTCGAATTTTTTTATTACTTTCAATTATCAAGCAAATAATATTATTTTTTAATAAATTAGACTTTTTTGAAGAAAAAATGTCCACTTTTTTTTCAAATTCTGCGTAGTTTAGTCAAAAATAATTATTTTTTAAATAATGTATGGCTCAGAACAGTAACATTTTTTAAAACATTTTTACTTAGTAGGTATCTTTCATAGTGACAGTTTCATGGTAATGATACTAATGATTGTCATTTTCGCATGCTATGATTTAAATTCTTCTGTTTCTTTATTTTCGTAGTTTGTGCCCAACTTCATTTCATTCGATTTTTTTGCAACCATGAACCATCATGCTTTTACTAACCGTGCATTTTCCGAAACAATTTTGCAGAAGGTTACCTTCTATCAGGTAAACGTTGCCGATACTCTTTTTGAGCCGCCAGACTATTTCCATTACATAAACCATAAATAAAATGCAAATCGGCATATTCATATCGACGACCATATTTCAGTGACGGTGCTCCGGAGGACTAATGTTTATAGGAACTTTTTTTACTATTTTTGGGTCTACTTTCACCCCCTTAAATTTTGTACTAACTTTTCCAAACACCCTGTGTATTTAAATACATGAGCTGTTGCTACAGGACAATATGCATTTCGTCAAACTGTTTTGATATTTTTGGTGAATCTTCCTTTTACAAGGTACAAGTTTTCTCAGAATAAAACTGGAATACAGTATCCCTAATTTACAATAATTTATCAACGATTTTCGATTTACATATCAAAAAAAGTCAATGTTTATTCACTTGCATATTCTATAGAATGATTAGCTCCTGAAGTTCAGAATTTGAACTCTGTTTTTCTTATGACTTTTTTATTTTTCAATAAATTTGGAACATTTTTGGTAGAAAGATTAGTTATTTAAAGCTATTTCTACTAATACATTCAATTTCCTGATAGTTACTTTGGGTGCCCCAGGGGCAAAGCATTATTGGTAGTCTTAGCTCCCAAAACCAAAACTTATCTACAGGTAAAATTAATAAAAGTGGTCTAAATTGTTTAGTTATTGGAATGAATCAATTCACTATAAAGCTTTGCAAAAGTCTTTACGATCTTTTTAGAAAAATTATAGCCAGTGAAAACATTTTTTAACTGAACCTAAATAGTTCCTACAACGGAAATAGCAATGTATAATGATGACCATTGGAATATGAAATCATTTACATATACATATTTGTATAATCAGATTATGGCACATATTTTAATAGTATGAAGATTATCACTAGTAAATAATAAACAATTGAAAATAAATTTCGACAAAAAATACCAAAATATAAAAAGAGGAAAAGAGCTTGAAAGGTGAATGTTTGGTATTCCTGTTGTGAAGCGAATTTTTAACATTTACTACTCGCTATTGACTATAAGTTGTTAACAAATTTAGTTTAATAACATGCATATTAATTATAGGGGAGACTACGGACAATCTTATAATATAACATTATTTTGGTAAGACCATCTAAGTATTCAAATTATCATAAAGTATAGCAATAATTTTGAAAACTTATTATAGAGTGATGGTCAGTTACATTGTTCGTGGGAGAAATAAATAAATGCATATACTGAAAACTGAAAACAATATAGTTAGACTCGGTTGTAATATCTTGGAATTTAGTTGTATAACCTGCTGGACAAGTTATATTATAAATCATTTTCTCCGTTAATTTTATATTAAAATGTCCAGAAAACGTAAAGGAAAAATTGGCAGATAGTTGTAAAATACATGTACTTCCAAAAGGGCTTAAAAATATAAGAGGTAATAATATATAAACTTTCGGGTTGTGCCTCGTGTCTTCAATGAGCTGTAAAGAAAGAGTGATAATTCTTGGTGGTGATGAGAAGCAAGAATTTTCAGATTTACAGAAATTAAAACGAGCCAATGAATGAGTCTAAAACTTGAAAAACTTTGAAAAACTAACCTTCCCTTCTTTCTTGGCTTCTAACTAACTGTTATACAGGGTAGCCCATCGAAAACGTACCGCAAGGCATTACAGGGTAGTAATGAACTTTTCGGCAAAATCCAAAAACAGGTAAAGTTTGCTTCTGAGGGGGACAACTTTTGGCGCAAAAAGCATAGCAAAATCTTCAACCCCCTAAGTGGGGGTGCCATCCCCCAAATTTTTTTAAATGGGAATGGGGGTCAAGTGGGGGGTCATTAGAAAGGGCTTTTAATTCTCTATACATCGATTCTTACTTTTTGAAAATCGATCCATTATTTTAGAAAATATGCAGCTTTGAAAATACGAACAATATTTTTGACGAGAAATGCGAAAATCGATTTAATTTTACTTCAAAACTTACGGTATTAGCTTGGTAAATTCCTTCAAAAGAATTCGCTGTTTTTTTTCTGATTTGCGAATTCTTTAGCCTGATTTTGGTGAGCAAAAAATTGTCCGCTTTTTGTTTCGTATTTAGATAGGCCACAAGAAGTTGCTAGATAACTGTCTTGTGACTTGTAGTTGAAGAGTACCAATACTGCCGAGTCTTTTAAATTGATTAATTATGGTGTACTCAATTCCAGAAAGAGTAGAAATTATTGAGCTTTTTTTCAAAAACAATGAATGCGGAAATCGGGTCGCCGAACTGTTCAACCAACGGCATCCTGAGAAACATGCGTCTGGAAAAATTGTTCGCGAATTGGTGGCCAAATTTCGCGAAACTGGCTCCGTTCATAACAAAAAGAGGCAGGTTGAAAATCCGGTACTAAATGAACCTACGGAAATAGCGGTATTGGGGCAAGTGGCAATGGATAGTACGCTGAGTACAATGCAATTGGCTACTGCGACAGGAGTGAGTCGTACAAGTGTCCAACGAATATTAAAAAAATACAAATTCCATCCTTATAAGATTCGGCTAGTGCAAGAGCTAAATGAAGACGATTTTGATCGTCGTTTGCAATTTTGCGAAATAATGACTGAACGAGCGATAAACGATAATTTCCTCTTTAATGTGTGTTTTTCGGACGAGTGTACGTTCTTCTTGAATGGTTTAGTGAATCGCCATAATTGTCGTTACTGGGCTGATACCAATCCAAGGATTTTCCATGAGACACACTCCCAACACCCCCAGAAGTTGAATGTATGGGCAGGTATTTTTGGAAATTCCATTGTAGGTCCTTTTTTCCTTCCTGGAAATTTGACAGGCGATATGTACTTGGATTTACTACAAAATGTCATCGACCCAGCTCTAACAAATATCATAGAGGACGACCCTGCTTACAATGAACACGAACTGATTTTCCAGCAAGACGGAGCTCCTCCACATTACTCGCTCAATGTGCGCAATTACCTAAATGAGACGTTTCCAGGACGCTGGATAGGACGAAGAGGTGCAATTGAGTGGCCCCCTCGGTCACCCGACTTAAATCCTTTAGATTTCTTTCTCTGGGGGCACATTAAAAGCAAAGTTTACAGCACTCCACCTGATACCTTGGAAGATCTGCGAGGACGAATCATTAATGTATGTCGCGAAGTAACACCGCAAGTGCTCCAGAATGTTCGACAACGGTTTGAAGACAACCTGTATCATTGTATGCAAGTTGGCGGACAACATTTTCAGCATTTACTTGACTAATACCGTAAGTTTTGAAGTAAAATTAAATCGATTTTCGCATTTCTCGTCAAAAATATTGTTCGTATTTTCAAAGCTGCATATTTTCTAAAATAATGAATCGATTTTCAAAAAGTAAGAATCGATGTATAGAGAATTAAAAGCCCTTTCTAATGACCCACATTCCCATTTGAAAAAATTTAGGGGATAGCACCTCTACTTAGGGGGTTGAAGATTTTGGTATGCTTTTTGAGCCAAAAGTTGTCCCCCTCAGAAACAAATTTGACCTAATTTTGGATTTTGCCGAAAAGTTCTTTACTACCCTGTAATGCCTTGTGGTACGTTTTCGATGTACTACCCTGTATATTAAGATACCAACCCTGTACTACCAAAAATATAAAGGCAGGGAAGACTGGAGTCTATTATTTGATAAAAACATTAAGAGCTGTTAATTAATTAATTAATGTGAAATCATCCACAAAGAATATTGGAGTTCCACAAGGTTCCATATTGGGTCCGTTACTGTTTCTGATATATATTAATGATTTTCCTAATTATTTACCTTATGATACTAAAAGCATACTCTTTGCCGATGATACTAATATAACTAGAACCAACTTAAACTTTGAATAGTTAATGACATAAACTTATGATCAACATGCATCGGTAGAAAACTGGTTTACTAGTAATCAACTCAGTTTGAATACTTCGCAGACCGAAACTATGATTTTTAGTCTCCGGAATATGGAAAACTGGGATAATCCAGCACATGTAAAATTCTTGAGAGTTCATCTTGACCCTAAACTGACATGGGATCAACATGTTAATTATGTTTGCTCCAAGATACTAAAACATACATAAGCACATACACATAAGCTTGCTGATCATGGCTATATCCATTCCATCATAACATATGCTATTTTAGTATGGGGTCATGCCCCCTCTATGAAAAAAGTTTTTACTCTTCAGAGAAAAATTATTAGAATCATTCTGACCTTGGTTTTGGAGATGATTGTAGAGAGCAGTTTTCCAAATTGAACATACTAACTGTACCCTGTGCATATATACTTCATTGTCTTATTTATGTAAAAAAACATATACATAACTTTGAAATCAGAAGTGGGACTCATTCTTATAATACCCGAAAGAGCACATACTTATGTAATAAATTTCTAAGACTGACTAAAACGCGGGTCGGTACTAATTATTATTGGGCCATCAAATTTTTTAACATAATACCTCTTTAAATTCAAATTCTTAATGAGAATAATTTTAAATCAAGGATAAAAAAATATTAATAAAAAATGCCTTTTATAGTTTTGATCAATTTATTGACAGTAATGTAGCTCGAATATGAATCTTATCATTAATCTTAGTGTGTAATTTTAATTATATGTTGTTTATGTATATTTGTATAACAGTTAGTTCATTGCTATCATTACGTGTATTGTTATATTTACCACTTTCTTTTTTTTTTGGCTGCGTGTAAACACTTTTATGAGTATGTAACACTAGTCTTTATAAATATAAATATAATTAAATGTTTCCAAGCTACAAGCTTGTAGAATGTGACAAAGCCTTAATCAAATTGTTTTTTAATAACCCAGCCAAAACTTTAGATCGCGGTCGTTTTGAACATGAAGCAGAGCGAGTGAACTTGAAAATTCTCTATAAAAAATCACCGATGTTTCTAAATTTTTACCGAAGTTTCCAAAGGACCACGCTCAATCCTTATGGAAAATGGGTTTCGGTCTCAATGGGCACAAAGCTGAAAAACCCCTCCAACCCATTCGAATAATTCGACCCCCAAGGGCGAAGAGCTGATCATAGGCCGATTGCCTTACCGCGATATTATACAGCCATAAAATGATTATTAGTAGCCCACCCAATGACTTAAGACAGTGACTTTTATCTTCTCGCCATTGAGTTGCTTCTCTCACTTAGGCTACTAATAATCATTTTATGGCTGTATAATATTACGGTAAGGCAATCGGTTTATGATCAACTTTTCGGCCTTGGGGGTCGAATTCGAAAGGGTTGGAGGTGTTTTTGGGCTTTGTGCCCATTGAGACTTTTCATCGGCGTATTAAGAACTACCGATTTGCCAAGCTTCAGAAAAATTGGCCGAAACCCATTTTCCATAAAGATTGAGCGTGGTCCTTTCACACTCCTTCCATGACGTCGACGACGAGAGCCAAAGGCGGAAAATTTTTTTTCGCCCCACTTGTGTACTTGACAGGCAGCAATAACAACTAAAGGAGACTCCTTTAATCTATAATCAGAGTACTCCTAACTAAGTAATCAGAGATTCCATACTGTAGTAGTCAAAGCATTCCTTGAGAACTCCATAGAACGCTTCGCATCCTCCTTACGACTGTCGACTAAGAAAAGCAATTCAAGTAACAAGACTTAAGATCGTTATCAACATCGCCCAAGTATGTACCCGACAGGAAATTAAGAATTGGTATCGCAACTACTGCATTTTATTACTTAAGTTGTAATTCTGATAAAAATTACCTAAACCGAGCGCAACGTTCTCACAGCTTCACGCTACAAGTTCCCAAACAATTTCCATAGCCTCTGGCACTCCATGGAGGCCATACATAATAGTGCTTCTAACCAGTGTAAAGACAGTGATTTCAGACACTAAGGTTTCAGACCCGCCAGTGCCATCAGAGTTTAATAAAACAATCTTTCATATAAAATGTTTCAAGTACTTAGTACAAACTTTTAATAGCCAAAAGTACCAGTACATACATCACATCTTAGGGTAACCAAGAAACACAAATTAGAGCTGGATTATCCACACGAAACAAATAGAACTAACAATGGTGGAAGGAATTAATCTAGTAGCTCCTCTATTAACTCTAGAAAAAAAAAAATAAAAGAAAAAAATACTGTGGTTGTTTATGAAGCCAACAAAATCTCTTATAGACACTTACACTGGACGTTTACTTCCATTCCACACGTTCCTGACAATTTCACATCGTCCTTTGTAAGAAATATAATAATATTGAATTCTTTTACGGTTGAATGCGTTTTTACTTCATTGTTGCTCGTTAAATGCACAATACGACCGAATAACTAAATGAAGTTGGTGCTTCTTCCAATGCTTTACGTAACGCATGAAAGTTCGGCATAGGTTTCATTTGTTGGGCACATAATTCAAGTAATTATTGATTATAATTAGCTCCACGTGTTATACTAATGATAATTACTGTTTTACTGATTTTATAAAAAAAATTAAACGTTCTGTTAGGTATCGAGACTGCTTTTCTACCATAGAAAGTGGCGGGTTATAGACAAGTTGTACGGGATATTTCCATTATTCAATCTTTTCAATCGTGTTTCAATATGCATCCTAAATTCGAGTTGCTATTGCTTGCCCAGTCAAAAATTAGTTACCAGTTTTCCTGTATCCAGTCGAAAAAATCCTTAAATATATAGTTGTCAATAAGTATTTCTATCCTGTCATTATGTTACGGCAATAAAACAATAATTGATGACCACACTAAGCGGTAGAGCTACGCTTTGCTATAAAAGCAAATTACAGTATTTTTCAAAATTTACCGTAACACTTTTTTTTAAGAATTTTTAGGATATGTAAAAACATAATCTCTAGCAAGAATTTTTACTGAATTTACTGAAATTTTCGGCTCCGAGGAACTGCGGACTTTCTTTTTTTTTTTGTAGAAGCCTATTGAATTTTATGCCGGATGAAAAGAACACTTTTCCAACAATATAGGTATTATACAGGGTCGACGATACGTATAGAAACAGTCGATTATCTCCTAAAGTAAGACAAATATCGAAAAATCATAAAACACAATCGTTTCAGGGTTTTTTAAATCTATTAAAATAAAGGAAAATTAAATATACAGGATCAGTCAAAAGGTCATGACAAAATAAAGCTGCTTTTTCATTAATGGAACACCTTGTACATTATTCCATTTTTCAATTCTTCTCGAAATTTTAAACAAAATTCATATAACCCACCATGTACCTAAATTAACCGTTTTCGGGGTCCCAAATTATTGATACTTAATTTTAAAATAACAGAAGGTGGAGGATATGGATATGATTTAATTTAATTATTAATTTTTTTACAGAAAACAAAAAAGCATAATAGTTCAGAGTTGATAAAAATGCATGAAACGATAAACTGTATTTTTTAGAATGTTCTAGATATTTCAAGTTTTATGAAAACAATAGTTATGCCAGAATAAAAAAAAGAAGGAAAACAAAAAATATTTTCTTTGGAATTCTATTTTATAAGGTGATCAAAGTGTTCACCATTTACCTTCTGACAGTAATGAATTCGCTCAATAAATAAATTTTCTAGTGAATCTAAAAGGGTGTTGGGAGGAATAGTGGAAATTTCATGCCCTATCCTTTCCTGCAACTCAGGAAAAGTTTCATCTAGATATGTCCGTGCCACATATCCAAAATGTGGAGGAGCCCCATCATATTGAAACCATATTTGTTCTGCCGGTAAATTTGAATTATTATTGTTCGGGAATAACCGTCTAAGTTCTTGCCAAAGTAATAAATATCGTTCAGAGGTCAAATTTACCTTTATAAAATAGGGTCCTATGACGTATCCACCAATAATGCCACAACCAAACATTTACTTTATGTGGTCGTTGGATGTGAACTTCCTCCATCCAATGTGGATTTTTGCGTGACCAATACCTACGTGTATCGGTATCGGTTTACGTGTCCGTTTAAGGAGGTTTATCTGATTTGGAATTGATGAACTAATATTCATAAAAAAAATAATATAAGCTTATTAATATGAAGGAAAATTATGACTAGTTTGGATACCTAAGAGACGAGATATTAATAAAATTATTTTTCACGATTTAGTACAGAGTCTTATGAGAATGTAGATTTTTTTGGTCTTTCTACTTAGAATGCGCAACTATTGACAAACAGTTTTTACAGCAATTGTATAAATAGGAAACCGATATCTAATGAACCGTATGACAGCTCGTAGAAATCGATTAGGTACTTGTAAGATACATAATTTATAATAATTCTCCTTCAAACTGCTGTCGTTGATTAACTTAACGTCCATATGCGTGATAGCGGCAACGCCGCGGTTCTCGACGTAGCGTATTATTTGACATTCGCAGGTGTGATATATGGTGTATATTTCAAGCTTAGGCATCCAAACAAAGCCAGCCAAGTGCAAGTGCTAGTCCCTAGCGAATGAACAGAAACTCTCGCTAGACTTTTAGACGTACCTCCGTACCCGATAAACCTCCTTAAACTAAATGTAGATTCGTCTGAATGGGTGACAAAATTGACATTTTTGTTTAATTAATTTATTTATTTAATAACTTCCCATTACTCGATTCTACGATCATAATCGTCTTTACGTCTTTACTCAATTCTTGTAATAAATGAATTTTATATGGACTTAATTTTTTCCGTTTGCAAATTTTTTTAATGGAATATCGATTCATATTATGATTTAAAGCCCTCTGTTGTATCGAATTTATTGGATTTTCCACCAAATCTAACATGAGATTCAAATAATTTTCTTCATTTGTAACGCTTACTAGTCTTCCACTTTTTCGTCGATCTACAACATCTCCAGTTTTATGAAAACGCTGTAAAGTTTTTGAAACGGTTGATTTAGAAATTCGTTCCCAACCGGGAAAAATTCATAATTCATCATGATTGATGATTCTTGAAAAATATCCACTACTTCGTCACAACTTCGTTTTCTAACACCAAATCCTATGATCATTAAAACTTCAATTCGGTTTCACTTAAACGTGCCAACAACAGTACGCCACTGCATGCAGTAGATATTAAATCGAACAAGTAGCGGATAGATTTTGAATAGTGTGATACGGTATCTCAATCGCTTCAGTAGGTACCTCCTGCTTATTAAATAAAAATGATTTTGGAAGAAGACAAATTTGTTATACATGGCCCTAAACCTGCTGTGCCTTTGTCAGATAATACCGTGGGAGAAGAGATATTTGCAAAATTACTAACAAACGCTATAGCAAAGGATGATGCCATGGTAAGTATGTATAATGCTGTTCTTCATGCGTGGTTATTTTAAGTTTTGATAATGTATCTGTAGAACTGGTTTCCGTATATTTACATCACTATAATTAGGTATTATTGTTAATTTGGGAATTAGTTAATAAAAATACGTATATAATCAAATTATATCATACCCACATTAGTCCAGACGGTATCTGTTTCAAAAAGCCATATTTGGGTGAATCGTATATCCACGGAGATTTTTGGCTTTAAAATATCACTAGAAATGAAAATTTTTCTATGCGCATAAAAAAAACGTGGGCTTAACTTTTGGCGGCACAATATGTTAAATAATTTCGAAAAATGTCATATTTTTCTTCCTATTTAATTATGTATCTTTTCAAGAGTTGATTTTATGCGAAAATGGAAGAGGAAAAAATTTTTGTAATTAATTTTTTTACAAAACGTGACTAGTTACAAATCGGATAAATCATGATTATTATGGTAAAAATCGAAAAAATCGCAAAAATGGGGTTAAAAAACAATACTTTTTAGGGAATTTTTTTGAGGTATTTAAATTGGGTATAGGACCTTTATACTTGGCTCAAGAAAACTTCATGTTATGTAGAATCTTCACACCAAATTTCATCAAAATCGGTTCGATAGATTTTGCATAATAACTTTGCAATCCAGATTTTGAAAAAAATTTGCAAATTTTCAAAATTTTTCACAGCAAAAACCAAGGCCCTTAGATACTTGAAAATTTAATCACATATAGAAGGGCTCTCAAGCTTTCAAACTTTTTTTGCAAAATTTGAATCCGTTAATTAGCAGAGCTCTGGCGCTTGTTTAAACATTGGTCAAATTTTTGTATTTATAAACAATTAGAATAATTTTGTGAATATTCAAACAAATTAAATTTTTTAAAGCAGGTTTTTGAAGTTCTTGGAAATACGCTTCTTTTAAAAGAAATAAGAAAAATTTACAAACAATTATTTCCGGTGTTGCCAGATTTCTGCAGTAGCTACTAAAACGATATTTTTTTAAATGGCAGCAACGGAAAAAATTATTTCTAAATTTTTCTTAATCAAGTTATTTCCTACAACTTTGCATTCGGAAGAACTAGTCTACTACTTCAAATAAAAAAGTTAGCCTATGTCAGGTTTTAAAAAAATAACACTGTATATACAGGTGGTAGAGATTCTTTTCCTAACGGTATATACGTCTATCTATTTTTTTCAAGGTCGTATTTTTTGAATACGAAATAATATATTTAAATGAAAGAAATATTATTTTTTTGATATTAATTTTTTTTTCAAATATTATTTATTGTTTAAAATATAAGCAAATGAGAAATTAACTTATTATATTACTAATTTTCGTTATATTTTGAAAATAATTGTTGCTTAAACAATTTCAGAATATTTAAATAAATTTGTTTTTGATCTTTGATAAACAGTATATAAGTTTATCCACTTACCTTTGATACAAGACAAAAATAAAGTTGATAATTAAAGGAAGTTTAAAGATAAATAATATCGGACTGTTGAAAGACCAATAATTATTAACGATAGGCATTTGAAAATACGCTAAAATTAAAAAAAAAATCATCAAAATCGGACCTCTATAAGTTGAGATATTAAAAAATTTTAAGCGCATCGCGGTTTTGAACTCGCCGATTCAGTTTCGAGCAGGCCGAAGCGGCCGCGCTCTCTGCTTCCACCACCACCACCACCACCCGTACGATTTTCTTGAATTTCTCGCTTGCATAAATAACTTTAAACACGTTTTAAAGTAGGTTGCCAATGAAGAAAAGTATTGTAATCTTAGACCTGGTAAGTACTCGGAATACCAAAGGTATTTTTCGAAAAATTAGCCCGGATGTCCCAGTACATTTAGTGTAAATGACGGTTAACTTTGATCGGCTATAACTACGTAACTAATTGACCAATCGATCTGTTTTTTTTTTTTTAAAGAAGCGTCTTTCCAAGAACTTTTAAAACCTACTTTAAAAAATTTGATTTGATTGAATATTCACAAAGTTATTCTAATTGTTTATAAGTACAAAAATTCGACCAATGTTTAAACAAGCGCCAGAGCTCTCCTAATTGACGGATTCGAAAAAAAGTTTGAAAGCTTGAGAGCCCTTCGATATGTGATTAAATTTTCAAGTATCTAAGGACCTTGGTTTTTGCTGTGCAAAATTTTGAAAATTTGCAATTTTTTCTTCAAAATCTGGATTGCAAAATTATTATGCAAAATCTATAGAACCGATTTTGATGAAATTTGGTATGATGATTTTACATGACATGTAGTTTTCTTGAGCCAATTTAAATACCCCAAAAAAATTCCGATTTGTAACTAGTAATGTTTTGTAAAATATTTAATTACAAACATTTTTTTCCTCTTCTATTTTCGCCTAGAATCAACTCTTGAAAAGATACATAATTAAATATGAAGAAAAATATGACATTTTTCGAATTTGTGCCGCCAAAAGTTAAGCCCACGTTTTTTTTTATGCGCATAGAAAAATGTTCATTTCTAGTGATATTTGAAAGCCAAAAAGCCAAAAATCTCCGTGGATATACGATTCACCCAAACCAAAACAGATACCGCCTAGTCTACTTGAGAATTGTATTTTAATGACTTTTAATTAATATGCATAAAGGTCGAGAGTACAGTGTTACTTTCAAATATATAAAAATAATAATAAAAAATGTATCATTAATATAATTACTTATAAAATAACATAGACATTATACTAAATAATGCCAGTACAAAAATCACTATTTATATTAAGTGTGTGCAAATCTACATATTTTAAAAACACAGTTCGATAACGTCAATTACAATAAATTAAGTATCCGTGCGATCATTATACAATTTAGTGTACAATCATATTAATATTTATTAAAATATGGAAGTAAGGAGATTACATAACTGCCTATTGTTTCTGCACAGAATAGGCAACTTACATGAAAATTTTATTTGCTTCAGAACTACATTGTAATCTATACAACCGACACCTAACAGTAGAAAAAAATAAATTTCTTAAATTCTTCAAATTTTAGATATTTAAATGTATGTAAAACTTAGTGTAATCAAAAACGTATTGTGATGTAATTTAGTGAGACCGAGGACACGACTTGCACCTAGGCCGTCTCTCTACTCTGCAATTTCCATGACGACGAGATGGAACTTAATCGTTGCCCCTAGACGGCCAATCAATGATCATTTTGATCAAAAGATTGCGTTGAACCAATCATTGATTAATGGAGTTTGATTGACGCAAATATTTCAAAGATAGGTATCTAGATACACACTTATATTTAATAAGCCACAAAATGTAGCTAGACAAGAAACCAGAATTTCACTATTTACACGGAAACTTCACTATAAATAAGTTTTGAACAAAAGCTTGGCGAAAAATCGATTTGACTTAATTTTTTCATCAAAAGACTGACCCTTTAGGGTCTGCTTAAGGAAACGTGTATGCCGGGAGTCTTGAAGTAAAGTGAATTTAGCTGTCTCTAGATTCTTGTTATTTATTATGTTTATGTTGTCGGGCCGACCTGTCAATATTATTCATTTCGATCTCAATTCTCGATCACATTAAATGACGTCACGATTTAGCACGGCAGCAAACAACCGTTTAAGACATTTATTTTGCTCGTCAAATTTTAGTAGTTAATTAACTAACAACTTCCAAGATATTTATAATATTTTCACTATGATCATATGATTATAAGGTTACCTATAGATTTAAAATATATATATGTAACTTGCTCATTATGTAATTGACTCTTTAAATGTCTGCTTGGCAAATTTAAACCAATCTGCTTTATTTTGAAATATAAATACTCGTATTAATAAAAAAGAAAATACGATAATATATATTAATTATATGTTCCTTCAAAAAGACTTTTTATTAATTGTATAGTCAAATATATAAAGCATTAAATAAGTACAAATTAACTGAGATTACTAGAGATCAGACATGTTGAGGTGGCTGCAATTGGTGCAGGGTTGGTTGTAGAGCGGGATCTCTTTCATGTAATTTTATTTAAACAAAAAGTGACACAACTGTTGCTTTCTTATAACTGCACTCTATACATTATAAGAATATACAGGGTAGCCCATCGAAAACGTACCGCAAGGCATTACAGGGTAGTAATGAACTTTTCGGCAAAATCCAAATACAGTTCAAGTTTGTTTCTGAGGGGGACAACTTTTGGCGCAAAAAGCATAGCAAAATCTTCAACCCCCTAAGTGGGGGTGCCATCCCCCAAATTTTTTTAAATGGGAATGGGGGTCAAGTGGGGGGTCATTAGAAAGGGCTTTTAATTCTCTATACATCGATTCTTACTTTTTGAAAATCGATCCATTATTTTAGAAAATATGCAGCTTTGAAAATACGAACAATATTTTTGACGAGAAATGCGAAAATCGATTTAATTTTACTTCAAAACTTACGGTATTAGCTTGGTAAATTCCTTCAAAAGAATTCGCTTTTTTTTTTCTGATTTGCGAATTCTTTAGCCTGATTTTGGTGAGCAAAAAATTGTCCGCTTTTTGTTTCGTATTTAGATAGGCCACAAGAAGTTGCTAGATAACTGTCTTGTGACTTGTAGTTGAAGAGTACCAATACTGCCGAGTCTTTTAAATTGATTAATTATGGTGTACTCAATTCCAGAAAGAGTAGAAATTATTGAGCTTTTTTTCAAAAACAATGAATGCGGAAATCGGGTCGCCGAACTGTTCAACCAACGGCATCCTGAGAAACATGCGTCTGGAAAAATTGTTCGCGAATTGGTGGCCAAATTTCGCGAAACTGGCTCCGTTCATAACAAAAAGAGGCAGGTTGAAAATCCGGTACTAAATGAACCTACGGAAATAGCGGTATTGGGGCAAGTGGCAATGGATAGTACGCTGAGTACAATGCAATTGGCTACTGCGACAGGAGTGAGTCGTACAAGTGTCCAACGAATATTAAAAAAATACAAATTCCATCCTTATAAGATTCGGCTAGTGCAAGAGCTAAATGAAGACGATTTTGATCGTCGTTTGCAATTTTGCGAAATAATGACTGAACGAGCGATAAACGATAATTTCCTCTTTAATGTGTGTTTTTCGGACGAGTGTACGTTCTTCTTGAATGGTTTAGTGAATCGCCATAATTGTCGTTACTGGGCTGATACCAATCCAAGGATTTTCCATGAGACACACTCCCAACACCCCCAGAAGTTGAATGTATGGGCAGGTATTTTTGGAAATTCCATTGTAGGTCCTTTTTTCCTTCCTGGAAATTTGACAGGCGATATGTACTTGGATTTACTACAAAATGTCATCGACCCAGCTCTAACAAATATCATAGAGGACGACCCTGCTTACAATGAACACGAACTGATTTTCCAGCAAGACGGAGCTCCTCCACATTACTCGCTCAATGTGCGCAATTACCTAAATGAGACGTTTCCAGGACGCTGGATAGGACGAAGAGGTGCAATTGAGTGGCCCCCTCGGTCACCCGACTTAAATCCTTTAGATTTCTTTCTCTGGGGGCACATTAAAAGCAAAGTTTACAGCACTCCACCTGATACCTTGGAAGATCTGCGAGGACGAATCATTAATGTATGTCGCGAAGTAACACCGCAAGTGCTCCAGAATGTTCGACAACGGTTTGAAGACAACCTGTATCATTGTATGCAAGTTGGCGGACAACATTTTCAGCATTTACTTGACTAATACCGTAAGTTTTGAAGTAAAATTAAATCGATTTTCGCATTTCTCGTCAAAAATATTGTTCGTATTTTCAAAGCTGCATATTTTCTAAAATAATGAATCGATTTTCAAAAAGTAAGAATCGATGTATAGAGAATTAAAAGCCCTTTCTAATGACCCCCCACTTGACCCCCATTCCCATTTGAAAAAATTTAGGGGATAGCACCCCCACTTAGGGGGTTGAAGATTTTGGTATGCTTTTTGAGCCAAAAGTTGTCCCCCTCAGAAACAAATTTGACCTGTTTTTGGATTTTGCCGAAAAGTTCTTTACTACCCTGTAATGCCTTGCGGTACGTTTTCGATGGGCTACCCTGTATATGTAAGTATTTGCATAACAGTATGAAACAAAAAGCGACAGTGTCTATTCTTGTACACTAAACGGGCCACATGGAACTTACCATAAAATATATAAAGTCCGTACAATATTTTTGAGATAGAATTCAATGAAGAGAATAAGCCAATAAAGTTATATTATCGGAACAATTTACAGCGGGTATTAAATTCCTTCCTTTTATTTTTCACCTCCATTTATTTATTTTAATAACACTGAAAAAGCTTAGTACACTACACTTATAAAGAAACACACCCTTGTAACTGTAAGCATGCACTGCAAGTTATTACGGTGAACGCCACGCCGCCAATGTCTTTCTAACTCGGAGCTTTTCCAACTAAAACTTTGGCATATCTTTAGTTTTTTTCGAAAAATGCCTAGTCCAAAATCATGAAAATATTAGGAATATTGACTAAGCGCAGTACACATTTCGGATGTCTCGATTATTATAGAAAGTTCAAATTTTCCAGAAATCCTCAAATCAAAGATTTTTTGTTTTTTTTTGTTTTTGCAAACAAAAACTTTAAAAAAATAAAAATATATATATTTTCGGTGCAGTAGAAGTTTTCACCGAAATAATAATAAGAAAGAAATGATAAGAAAAGTGTGACATAAACGTAAATATTTTAAATAAATAAATTTATATTTATATTATGTGTAGTCTTGACTGACTAGTTAAGAAAAAAAGAGTGATGTATTTGGATTGCAGTCAACAGTGCTAAGAGCTAGTATAATAAGAACACTCTGTGTTTGTTGTCAAGCTTTCGGAAATGTTTATTTCCTTTCTCAAGACATATAACCTGAGATTAACTTTAAAAGACCTTCAAAATGAGAGATTTAAGAGCATTGTTAAAATTTTCGTACAATAACTAAATTTAAAAAACAACTATAAGTATAGTCACATTATTTAAAAACAATTTTCAAGTCAATTTACAACATTTAACGAAAAATACAATGAAAATGAGCCATGGATCCTTGTAACTAACTATTAGCTCTAACATTGTTTATTCTAAACGTATTAAGCCAATTCAATATTCACAAATTTTAAAAATTCCTATAAAAATATTATCAATTTAAATCAAAAGTTATCGTATGTAAAAGTTAAACCTCCTAACATTTGATATTGCAGGAAACAACTACTCAATGTGTTACATGCCTAATTGCATTGGAATATTATTTAATTATACCAGTAATACCTAGTAAACATCCAGTAATTAATAATTATTTAAAATAAAATTAAAAAATTACATGTCTAGGTATTCAATCAATAAACAAAACACGTACCTAACATAGTAAAATTGTTAAATAATGTAATTTTTCAAAGAAATGCCATATATTATTGTAATAATAGTTATTTTTCACATGCTGGTGACGTTAGAACAACAAAAAGATATTTGGAAGCATGCATAATTCAATAGTTTCACTATGTATGTAATTTTGTATTAATTATTTGGATACTTTGTTTTTATTTTTCTTTTGGATAATTATTAATTACTAGCTATTTACTAGATATTGTTGGTGTAATTCAATGTTAGTTGAGTCATTTAGTCCATAGAGTATCTAGTTGTTTCCCACAATATCAGCAGTTAGGAGTCTTGTCTGTGGGGTTAGATACTTTTTGCAGATTTCTGGTATCAAAGAATACTATTTGACTTGATTTAATGAGATTTTTATAGGAAAAAATCTGTTGAATTTATTTGACCGTTATAAAAAAGTAAATATTTTAGACAAAAATACAATACAATACTACCTAACATTAGGCACGTTTAAACAAATATTTTGGAGGCTTTGTATATTTTTTAAAATATCTTCAAGACAAAATGTTAAGTTATATATAATATATTTCAGATCGATGTGTTCACTGGGAGGACAATTTCTTATAAATCGCTACTACAGATATCCTGCGAATTAGCCGAAGCTCTGCGTTCTCGTGGCTACGAAATGAACACAGTTATGTCAGTATGTAGTGAAAATAATTTGGAGTTTTACATTCCTGTCCTAGCAGCCCTTTTCGTTGGTTGCATAATGTTTCCTGTCAATCATAACTACACCGAGAACGAGATGAAACATATCTTAAATATTGGCAAACCTAAAGTTATTTTCTGTTCCAAAAACGTTTCATTTAAATTGCTCCATTTAAAAAAGTTGTTGGGTTTTCTGGAAGACATAGTTATAATTGATTCCAATGAATCAGTTCTAGGAACAGAAAGTTTGAAACTCTTCGTGAAAAGATCCTTGAGAGGGAAAACCGTTTCACCTCAAAAATTTCAGCCCATAATTGGTGATGCAGCAAAACTCGGTGCTTTTATATTATGTTCTTCTGGTACTACTGGGTTGCCTAAAGGGGTGTTGATCTCACATAGGAGTATATTGACCAGATTATTGCAATCAAGGTAAGAGTATCTTAATATCACATTAAATGACATAACTTTGACACTTTCGGGAAGAGAAAAAAAAAAGAAAAATATAGCACTTTACATGTACTATGTAGGTACTGTTTTCGCTATAATTTTAGGTTTTGTTTCAGAGATCCTAGGTATTCCCTTTCTTCAAAAAACATTCTTGGGTTAATGCCTTTTTTTCATTCATATGGATTAAATGTTGGACTCGACGCTATAGCTAATGGTAACAAATTAGTGGTGTTAAAAAGATTCGATGAGGATGTCTTCTTAAAATCTATCCAAGACTATGAAATTACAATGTTGGCTCTAGCGCCCCCCTTAGCTGTTTTTATGGAAAAAAGTCCGAAAATATTAAATTATGACCTATCTTGTGTTGAAGAAGTCGCTTGTGGAGCTGCACCGTTGAGTAAGAACACAGAATTGGCTTTAAGAAAGAGGTAAGAAGACTACTGCAGAGCAAATACATCTTAATAGACGGAGAGATTGGTGTCAAAATCTCCCGTGATCGGATTAATGGCCAATTTTGTTTTTAATGTGTTGGTCGTATGTTGTATAACAGGATTTCATAGTTTGCTGACACCCCTTGTGGGGCAGGGGTTGGGGCTGCGGGGATAAATACGAAAATTGCCCCGTGATCAGATTAATGTCAGCAACTCACAATATATATTCTAGACCTTCGGGGGAGTACGAAAATGAAAGTTGCTGACAGCCTAGTTGGGGCAGGGGCGTCTAAAATGGGGTCAAATGTATCACTTACTGAGCGCGCAAACTGTATGCGTAGTCCAGACGGTATCTGTTTCGGGTTGGGTAAAACGCATATGATCGGATATTTTTGCTTTAACGGCTTCTAAATAATATCAGAAATGATAATTTTTCTATGCAAATAAAAAAAAACGTGGGCTTAATTGTTATTGCAAAAAAGTATAAAAAATAGCAAAAAAAAAATTTTTTTCTTGGATTTCTCGTCGACAACTTCGCAACTATTCATTTTAGACAATAATGGAAGAGGAAAAAAAGTTTTGTAATTAAATTTTGATCAATACAGAGTTAGTTGCAATTCCAAAAAATAAATATTGTTATTGCAAAGATCGGAATAATCATTTAAAAAATGGCAAAAAGTGCGTTAATTTGTCAATTTTTTTCACACACTTGAATAATACCTAGAATCTTCATACTTTTCCCAATTAAACTTCTTACTGCATACAATCATTACACCAAATTTCATCCAATTCGGTTCGATAGTTTTTACGTAATAATTGTTTAAATTTTTTTTTTAATTAAAAAATTTTCAAAATCAATTTTCTAAAAATCTAAAGCCTTTAAATACTTGAAAATTTAGCTCAAGCTTTAAAATGATTTTTAAAAAATTCAAGTAGGACGATTAGGTGAGCCGTGGTGATTGTTTAAACATTTTCGCAATTTTCACGCTTATAAACGATTGCAATACTTAATTTAATGTTTTAGTAGATTAAATGTAAATAAAAATTTAAATAAATAGTTTAAAATTTGAAAAATCATGAAAAGTGTGCTGTTTATTGAAATATCCAAAAGATTCTTATACTTTTTTATATATAAATAAAAAATAAATTTTAGATAAATATTTTAAAAGTAAACGAAAAAATTAAAATTATAATTATTCACAATTTATTTTTTTTGAAAGATTTTTAGAAATTTATCGTACAACTAAAAATTAATACCAATTTTCAGTTGTTTATTTAAATAATTATTGTTTAAACAATTTTATAATATTTAAACAAACTTACTAGTATTACCTGGTGCAACATGCAAAAATTTTGGTCGTGAATATTAACATAGTAAATAAATAAACATAATAAATTAATCATTTTTTAAAGTAACTGTTTATCGGCATGTCAAAAGTCCAATAATTAATAATAAAAGGTAGTTGAAAATATGATAATTGAATTTTTTAAGTTGCGAGACATCGATTTAAAAAAAAATCATCGAAATTGGTCCATTAGAAGCTGAGATAAGTGAAATTTTTCCGAGCGTCGCAGTTTTGAACTCGAGAATTCAGATCGGAGTAGCTGTGTGTTTGCTCCCCCCACCACTGATACCTCATTGATTTCACGCGGTCTTGAATATCTTTGAGTGACATTTTAAATGGGACGCCCGTGATTGCAAATTTTGAAAATTTATATCTGGAAAGTACTCGGAATGACAAACCTATTAGTTCAAAAAACAGCCCTTATACCCTTATAGTTTTGCTGTAAATAAGGGTTAACTTTAACGGGCTATAACTCCGAAAATAATGGGCGGATCATCAGGTTTTTTTTTAAATACTCATCTTTCCGAGTATTTTCAAACCATATTTTAAAAAAAAAAAAATTGAAAAAAACATTAAATTATTGCAATTGTTTATAAGCGTGAAAATTGCGAAAATGTTTAAACAATCACCACGGCTCACCTAATCGTCCGATTTGAATTTTTCAAAAACCATTTTAAAGCTTGAGAGCTCTTCTTTTTGTGGTGAAATTTTCAAGTATTCAAAGGCTTTAGATTTTTAGAAATTTGATTTTGAAAATTTTTTAATTTAAAAAAAATAAAAAAAATTAAACAATTATTATGTAAAAACTATCGAACCGAATTGGATGAAATTTGGTGTGATGATTCTATGCACTAAGAAGTTTAATTGGGAAAAGTATGAAGATCCTAGGTATTATTCAAGTGTCTGAAAAAAATTGACAAATAAACTAGCATTTTTTGCAATTTTTTAAATGATTTTTCCGATTTTTGCAATAACAATAATTATTTTTTCGAATTGCAACTAACTCTATCTTGATCAAAATTTAATTACAAAACTTTTTTCCTCTTCCATTTTTGTCTAAAATGAATAGTTGCTAAGTTGTCGACGAGAAATCCAAGAAAAAAATTAATTTTTTTGCTATTTTTTATACTTTTTTGCAATAACAATTAAGCCCACGTTTTTTTTTATTTGCATAGAAAATTTATTATTTTTGATGTTATTTGGAAGCCGTTAAAGCAAAAATCTCCGATCAAATGCGTTTTACCCAACCTGAAACAGATACAGGACTACGCATACAGTTTGCGCGCTCGGTAAGTGATACATTTGACCCCGTTTTAAACGTCTCTGCTCCAACTGGTTGTCAGCAACTTTCATTTTCGTACTCCCCCGAAGGTCTAGAATATATATTATGAGTTGCTGATATTAATCTGATCACGGGGCGATTTTCGTATTTACCCCCGCACCCCCAACCCCTGACCCACAAGGGGTGTCAGCAAACTCTGAAACCCTGTTATACAACATACGACCAACACATTAAAAACAAAATTGGCCATTAATCCGATCACGGGGGATTTTGACACCAATCTCTTAGAACTTAGACTATAACTACTATAAGTAAAATTTATAAAAAAAATCTTAATATTTTAATATTGTTTCTATTTTGTAAATCATTTTGATATTGTGGCAAACAACTGCGGGCTACATTATTCGTCGGCAGTATCACCAGACATAGACCAGTTTCGAATTTATTAGCTCTCATCAGTATGCTATAGATGAAGCAATCAATGAAAGAATTAGCTGCTTAAGTGTCTATCTACTGATACGTTTTGAGTGTGTTTGTGATATAACCGTCGGAGTATGTCATATATCCGCCAGTTAGTACAAAAGAAAGTAATGCTTGGCTAGTAGTCTTTTAGTAGCAACGACATTTAAGATATGGCATACTTTATAGAGTGTATCTCAGCCCCATTTATAACCCAGCCCCACAAAAAAAGAACAAATCTGTGCATCGAACTAGACCACTATCTCCTTATGTTTTCGAGATCGCTAAGTCCGAAACCGAGGTCCGTTTGACCTTGTCAGGTCAAGTTAAATGTCATTTTAAGGTCAAATCAGAAAAATACACTATGGTGGAGGCAACTATGGTTAATATTTGTTTTTGGGGTTGCTGAGTCCGAATCCGAGGTCCGTTTGACCTTGTCAGGTCAGGTTAAAGGTCATTTCAAGGTCATACCGAGAAGCGAATCATTCTATAAATCTCCTTTCGCAGCAGTTGTCATCGTTTCCAGTATCGTTCATAGTAGCAGTATTGTAAAAGCTCTATTAGAACCATCATAGAAATGAGGCTTTTACTTAGATGATTGATGATTTTAATGACGTTATGCTTGATCGTAAAAATATTGTATGTCCATTATTGCAGAGATATACGGGCAGTCTACATGTAAAAATTTCATTACGTACGAATAAAACGTATAAAAAAATTTATCATTAATAGAATGTGAAACCTATCTTTCACCATAGAAACTGAATTGTTGACATGTACCATATAACGCACTCAATTGTCTACCAAACTTCTCCCTCAACTTCAAGCACGGCAACTATCCAGAACCTTTTTACCGCGAAGGATGAAAGTGTTAGTAACAAATAAGGCTGTATAAAATTATAGTGTCGGATTTTCAAATGTGATTGAAAAAGATCATGCTAATGTGAAGACTAGTGAATGTTGAGAGTCTTTCGCTTCCTTATAGATGAGTGAGATAAAAATTGCTTTGTAAGACAAGCCAATTAATAGATATTAGAATTAATTAGCTTTCAAACAACATTGACCCTGACGCAGCAAGATCAATGGAGTCCTAATAAAGCGACCAAAAAAACCTGGAGTATTCTCACTAAACCCTATTTAGAAGTTACTTAATTTAACCTCAAAATGACATTGATCATGGACCCCGTAGAGACAAAAGGAACCCTAATTTGGACTCAGCGACCCGAAAAATTAATTACTTTGGTTGCCCTCGCTAAAGTAGATTTTTCTCAGTTTGACCGTGGAATGATCTTATAATGACCTTGAACCTGACCTAACCAGGCCAAACAGACCTCGGCTAACCATGGTTGGTTGCCTCCACCATAGAGGATTTTTCTCGGTATGATCTTGAAATGACCTTTAACCTGACTTGACAAGGTCAAACGGGTTGTGGGTCTGTATAATTAATGTCGTCAATGTCATAACAACTGTTTCTACATTTAAGCGTAAACCCTTTTAAAAAATGAAGCAAATTTCAATATGCTAAATTTTAATCCAAATATTGCCAAACTCACAACTCGCCACAACTCTCATAACTAGCTTTAACCATTTCCTTATCTTCACGATGCAACATGAACATCAGCATGTGCCTGTAGATGTACATAGATACTTTCAGTAAATTTTTTCTTTTCATTACTAGTAGGTAAACTATTGATAGTACCATTACAAAAACAACTTCTGTTTGTCTTAAAAATGAGTCATGTTTACGATGCATTATTAAGAAATACATCAATTTTGTGATTATTAAATTTTTAATCAACTTTTCCCATTTTCTAAACTGATGGTTTAGAGTTTAAAAAATTATCTAAATCATTGATATCTATATTTTGTAAAAAGCGCAGTCCGTTACTCAGTACCTACACCGACGCCTATGTACCTGGGTTCATTCGCGACTACTACATAAATTCAAACTTCTAAAAGTAAATAACCATGACCTTATTATGATTTTACAAACAATTTACCTACTATAGTGTTGACTTGATAAAAGTAAGAATAAATAAAGCGAAATGTATAAAAGTGGCATAATATTATTTACTTTTACTGAATACATGTTATTATTATTTTTAGTTTGGATATCGTATTTAGTTGGACTAATAATATATTATTTTGTTACTTCCGTGATTAGTAGTGTAACAAAACAGTGTAGTAGATGTGTAGTAGATAGTAGTTTTATTTTATATATTTTACCCACCCAATACTTATGCACAACATGTATGATTTTATTTATAATTATCCCTAATAATTGAGAATAACAAACTTGTTAACTATATTCTTTTAACCTAATACCTACGAGTATTCCTAAGATACAGTTGGCCCATGATTTTGTATATAGATTATGTTCTAGACTAGAACGACTTTCATAATATTTCCAACGTGGTTTGCTTCATTCAAATATTAAATAGTAAAGATATATCACAAATAAATACTTTTTAAGTATTATAGTACGGGGACAGTTCAAATATGAACGTCTTTGTTCCATATCTAATAGACTAATTTGGAACATTTTTTAGTGGCAGTCAGTAGTTGGTTTGTCAGTTAGCAAGTGAACCGCAGAGAAACAGTTGCCATTGTTAATAGCTTGACAATATAGCAATCAATGAGTTATTAGACATTTTACACTCGTTGAGAAGAGATCTGTTTACTAATAAACATTCGATGCTGGAAGTGTTATGAAATAATCGAAAAAGGAAAAATCAGCCTTATGTATCCAATATAAAAAAGCAATAAATGAATGTACCTGTTACGGTAGTATAAATATGGAATTTTTGAGTGTTAGGTTTTCGGTTTATTTATTTTGTATAAATGTTAGTCGTAAATATTATTTTAGGTCATTCCATTATTTGCTACTTTCTTATAAGTATGTTCTTGCAATTTATTAACGAATTTCTTAAGAAATGGTTGTTACTAATGAAACATTAATAAAAATTAATGTAATACTTATGTTTACGCTATTTTGACAAGGTATTTACTGTTTTGTGAGTTTATTTATAACATTTATTTATTTTCTTAACAGTGGTGGTAAATAGTGAAATAATCTATGAGGTGCTGCTTTCTAATTAAGAAAAAATGGTTATATAAACGTAGCTATTAAAATAATTTTAAAACAGGTGAGAAATACAACAGTTTTTAAATATTTTTGTTGAAGGAATTAGTTTAATTAAATCTTTAATTTCTTTGTCTTAATTTGAAATTTTATTTTACGTGCGAGATATTAAGTGAAAAAATATAAAAATCGCATTGTACATGTGGCTAAATATTACCAAATTGTACTCAATATTACTCAAATAATGGCCCAGTTTGTATACCAAATTACTCCAGCGGCTTTTGCCTCGGGATTTTAGCTTTGTGACATTACAATGCATATTTCAAACTGAAAATGGAAAAAGAAAAACACGGGAACTATATTTAAACGTTGGAAAATATGCCTTTGTCAAAATGAGGCACAATTGAAGTTGATATAAAGAAGTACATACTACGAAAAATAACTTTTCTTTGTGCCTGTTTGTTTTATTCCAACATTTAGGCAAAATTTGACTTGGCTCGGTATTGTTTGATTTGGATTGTATTTTAACGACTTCCGCACAAAATTCACTTTTATAATTTACCATTTAAAGTCCCTTTTAGCTCCTTTAGAGTCCCAGGACTCTTATAACGCATTTGGAGACTACGTTTATATAGACTTTTTTTCTTATTTTGGTTCCATGTTGGTTATACTTACTATTATTTTTACACCCTGTATGCTTCATTGAACAACACCATGTCCTATATCGGTTTTTTACCTTTACTTTGCCATCTGAATAAATAAATTTATTTATTTTTCGATGTGTTAAGAAATTTTATGATTAATAACTTTTTTTTTTCAAGAACGTTTTAAAAATATATTTTTTTATGGAGTTAGGCGTAATCTTTTGAATACACTCGCCTTTTGTCTAAATTTTCTCAATGATGGATGTTTTGTTTTAATTTTGCGTAATAAAAATATACTTAATATTCCTTTACTTGTTAGGTATTTTGCCTTTTGCCACCTGTTAAAAAGTTAAAAAAAAATGATTTAATAAAATAGTCAGTCAAGGATTATTTTTATGAGAATAGTTTTGTCTAACCAAAAATCTCACACTGAAAAAAGCAGACAAATACAAAACGTGCATCACTTCGAAAAGTTGTTTTGAAAATCAATATTTTTTGGCCTTCTAAACTGATAATGATGTTTTTAAATATTTTTGATAGTTTAAATTGGTTTGTTTTTCCTGTTTCTATATTTAGAGATACCATATGATGTTTATTTTCCTCTTCCAAAATGTCGGCCGAACCCTATTGAATTATACGACCGTTTTTCTAAGCGAGATCAATTGCGTAAAGTATTATAATTAAACTTTTAGTAAATGAAATCTTGAAGCCTGTTGAAATTTACCATTGGCTGTATCAGAAGTTTGATAATGAAAAATCAGATTCTCAGGTGTATCGGTGAAGTGAGTATTTCCAGGAAGGAAAAAAAATATTAAAAACGTACCTCATGAACTCTATCCCCATACAAGCGTAATGCCAAAAAAACATGTGGTTGAACAACTCAGTTTCAAGACATCACCAAGACATACACTCCACAGCTGACGAGTGCTACACTCGCTTCGGGTCAGTGAGAAATATTGTAATGTTCATCTTACAGTCCCAACCTTACCCCCTGTGATTACAATCTTTTTGGACCACTGATGAAGGCGTTAGGTCGTCACCAACTTTCCTGCGTATCTAGTTTCAGTCTCAACAAAGAACATTTAGGTTTTAAAAATCCTAAATGCTGGCAGAAGTATATAAAAGTAAAGTATAAAGTAAAGTATATAAAAGGAGATAATATTGCAAAAATGTAATACGTATTTCATATATTTTTTGTAACAAAGTTTCTCTCGATAAACAATTGCATTCATATTTGAACTGGCCTCGTAATATCAATAAGGGCATAATTTTTTTAATAACTAGGTTTGAAGGAGATAAGGAAGTAGCTTTGGGAAGGTGTGAAAGATAGTTGTTAAAGGCAACTATTTTTCTATGAATATACAGATTTGTATTATACCAATCCAATATCCGAAATAGCACAAACTCCTCCTGAGTATAACCTCAGTACCTACATCTGGTGGGCTATATCTGTATTTCCTAGTTATAAATCATTCTGGCTTTGTCTAGCCATAGGACGTTCGACATTTGAGAGATACCTGATATTACATATCTGGATATCCTCTGGATATCCCACGGTAAATCCCAGAGATATATGGTTTAGACGATATGCTATCCTCAGGACAGTCTGAGGATGTCCGAATATTATGGCAAACATAGATTATATTCCAGATATTTGAGGAATATCTTATGTTACAAATCGGAACGTTCTCAGAATATCCCACCGTACCTACGCCCAAGGACATAGAGTTTGGACTATGTATATGCTATCCACAGAACAGTCTTGAGTATGTTTGGATATTTTAAGGGATATCAGTCATATTTTTATTATTTGTCAGCGCAGTAATTATCAAACTATATTCAAGTAGGTACATTATACAACAAAAAGATTGAGTTACATTTTTTCCACAAAAATAAAAACAATATATTTCCGAAATTTATTTCTTATAAAGAAATACAAAGTTAAGTATATGCTTATTTATAAAAAAAAACTATGTTGGTTTAGTTTAAATAATCAGAGTAACAAAATGTTAGTCAAGCCTAAAGTGGAAATTATATTAGGTAGATACTTAATTTTTCTTACAAATTATCAAAATTGTTCACTTTAAAAATGTATAGTTGATTACGTGACTTGAATTAAGTAATTTCCTATCAATTCATGAGATACCTTATTCAAATGTGTGAGCTCAGTTAAGAGCTAAAAATTGGTTTTAAAGAAAACAATTATATGTATATAAAAGAAAAATAAAACTTAACTTTAAAATTTTATTACGCAAAGACAGAAACTAAATGTTTATTTTGAACATCACTAAACAGAAACAACAAACGCACTCACTAAAATCAGTGCCACTGGGAATAAAAATGTACACGACATCATAAAACCAAAAACAATGCTATGGGTGGACCAATATGGAGACACTATTGTGTTTGTTCACCACAATCACTAAAAATAAAGACAGGCACATGCGCAGTAAACGATATGTAGATGAAAGATAATAAATTGTAGATCCCATTCGGAGGATCCCCTAAGGGCATCCCAAAGAGTATATATACTTCCAAACTATTAATGTGATATCCTCTGCCTGTTAAATAAAATGCCACGTATATACGAAATAATATTGGTCCACGGGACCACGTACAAAGAAAACAATGATTACCAGCAAGCTGTAACTTTGCGTGCAGCTTAAGTTTGACGAGTCTCCCAAGATTTGACTACGAGGAAAATTCAACAGTGGTAAGTTTTCCCGTGACTTTCAGGAAAACATGTCAGTCTGGCATAGACATGGAATGTTATGACCAGCACTTTTTTTTA